>NC_085991.1:21623368-21929797 GCF_030014385.1 Trichomycterus rosablanca | reverse complement strand
TAGTCAGTGTACAACTTGTATAGCAGTGTAGATTTACTGTCTTCTGAAAATAACTCAACACACAGCCATTAATGTCTAAATGGCTGGCAACATAAGTGAGTACACCCCACAGTGAACATGTCCAAATTGTGCCCAAAGTGTCAATATTTTGTGTGACCACCATTATTATCCAGCACTGCCTTAACCCTCCTGGGCATGGAATTCACCAGAGCTGCACAGGTTGCTACTGGAATCCTCTTCCACTCCTCCATGATGACATCACGGAGCTGGTGGATGTTAGACACCTTGAACTCCTCCACCTTCCACTTGAGGATGCGCCACAGGTGCTCAATTGGGTTTAGTCCATCACCTTTACCTTCAGCTTCCTCAGCAAGGCAGTTGTCATCTTGGAGGTTGTGTTTGGGGTCGTTATCCTGTTGGAAAACTGCCATGAGGCCCAGTTTTCGAAGGGAGGGGATCATGCTCTGTTTCAGAATGTCACAGTACATGTTGAAATTCATGTTTCCCTCAATGAACTGCAGCTCCCCAGTGCCAGCAACACTCATGCAGCCCAAGACCATGATGCTACCACCACCATGCTTGACTGTAGGCAAGATACAGTTGTCTTGGTACTTCTCACCAGGGCGCCGCCACACATGCTGGACACCATCTGAGCCAAACAAGTTTATCTTGGTCTCGTCAGACCACAGGGCATTCCAGTAATCCATGTTCTTGGACTGCTTGTTTTCAGCAAACTGTTTGCTGGCTTTCTTGTGCGTCAGCTTCCTTCTGGGATGACGACCATGCAGACCGAGTTGATGCAGTGTGCGGCGTATGGTCTGAGCACTGACAGGCTGACCTCCCACGTCTTCAACCTCTGCAGCAATGCTGGCAGCACTCATGTGTCTATTTTTTAAAGCCAACCTCTGGATATGACGCCGAACACGTGGACTCAACTTCTTTGGTCGACCCTGGCGAAGCCTGTTCCGAGTGGAACCTGTCCTGGAAAACCGCTGTATGACCTTGGCCACCATGCTGTAGCTCAGTTTCAGGGTGTTAGCAATCTTCTTATAGCCCAGGCCATCTTTGTGGAGAGCAACAATTCTATTTCTCACATCCTCAGAGAGTTCTTTGCCATGAGGTGCCATGTTGAATATCCAGTGGCCAGTATGAGAGAATTGTACCCAAAACACCAAATTTAACAGCCCTGCTCCCCATTTACACCTGGGACCTTGACACATGACACCAGGGAGGGACAACGACACATTTGGGCACAATTTGGACATGTTCACTGTGGGGTGTACTCACTTATGTTGCCAGCTATTTAGACATTAATGGCTGTGTGTTGAGTTATTTTCAGAAGACAGTAAATCTACACTGCTATACAAGTTGTACACTGACTACTCTAAGTTATATCCAAGTTTCATGTCTATAGTGTTGTCCCATGAAAAGATATAATGAAATATTTGCAGAAATGTGAGGGGTGTACTCACTTTTGTGATACACTGTACATATACAGATGTACAGTACAACAAAATTCCTTCTTCACATAACCCAGCTTGTTTGGAAGCTGGGGTCAGAGCGCAGTGTCAGCCATTGTACGGCACCCCTGAAGCAGAGAGGGTTAAGGGCCTTGCTCAAGGGCCCAACAGTGGCAGCATAAGGCAGATTATTTAGACGTACTACTTAGACAGCGAATGCTTGGATTGCCTAGACCGCTATGGAAGCATCGGATGCTCCCACGTTATTCACTCAGTTTATAGCTACAAAATAAGGCACCTCAGTAGGCAGCATTTTAAGGTATCTAAGAATTCAGAATGCTGCCTAGAGAGCTGACTAGGTTTTCAGACAGACCCTAACTGTGCTACATGCTACTAGTCCTTATTATTAAAGTAGGGATATTCTTTTCTCTTATTTTTCCCCATCTGCTCCCAATATAGTTCTCTCTAAATCCCTCCAGTTGGGATCAAGGTTCCCCTACAAGGCAGACCAAATATTTTCACTTGTTTGCAAATGTAGCCTGAAAGGCTCTCTGGATGTTTACCTCAAGCTTGCCTGCCAATAAGACCACCCTGTACTAACCACATGTTACTTGGCTGATGTACCATTCTCATTACTGTAATTACACAAATATGGTAATAAGATGTCTGTGTGATATTCTGACATGAATGTATCAGGTGTAGCAGTGCAGCTGGGATTTTTACATTCACAATTATGGCATTAAGCAGCTGAGTTTATTCAAAGCCACGTACATTTATGACCAAATACAATCCAAACATTAGGTTCAGGGCCTTGCTTAAGAGCCCAACAGTGACAACCTGGCAGAGGTGGGGACTGAATCAGTGACCTTTCAGGAAGCCTGGAAACAATTAAGAAAACTGAAGAAAACCTTCTCCAGAGGGCCATTATTACTTTCAACCCAAGAATGATTAAAAGGATACAACCAAAAACAACACTGCAAGGGTTCAGAGCAAGACCAAGGCCTTGGTTGGCCCAGTTAAAGCCTAGACTTAAATCTTTTCAATCATCTGTAAAAACCTGAAGATGGCAGCTCTCAAACTGTCACCATATAATCTAAAAAAAGTTTCAGCATTTGACAATTATTTTTCAAAATATTCCAAATGTGTTTTTATTTTGTCACTACGGTTTATTAAGTGCAGGTTGGTGGGTAAGGATGGCAAGTAAATCCATTCAAAATGAAATCCCCAAAACAGAAACGACACAAAAAAGACAAGGGGTCTAAATACTTCCTGAATCCACTGTTTATAAATAGATACAACCATTCATGAGTGTAGCTTCCACATGGATTAGCCAACAAGTCAATAAAAAAAAAAAAAATTAAATACAGATTCTCACCAGACTGGTCAGTGTATAAATACATAAACAGCTTGGTCTGATATATGCATTATTCAGGTTAATGAACATCTTCGCATAAAACACTACCATCGTATTAAATAAAACATAACTTAATCTAATGCTAAATCAGGTAAATACATAATTTGTGTTAAAAAGTAAAGAGATAAAAGCCTTACACTATAATAGCTCCTTGTTATTGCATTTATAGGACTGTGGTTAATTTCATGACCGGTATGCAATTTCACCGTTTTACCAGCAGATGCTGCCAGACAAGTAAATACCATGTAAAAGTAAACAATAATCTGCTGTTTGAGAATTAAAATGACATGCGGCATGACAACTCTGCACAATTTTGCTTTGATCTACTTTTGTTCTGATTCTGCAGCAGGAACAGTAGTAGCCTAGTGGGTAGAGCTTTGGGCTATCAATGCAGCCACTGTTGGATCCGTCAGCGTCCATAAACCCTCTTGGCTCCAGTGGGGTTTGATTGATTGATTTGATTGATTGATTTACTTTATTGATCCCCAAAGGAAAATAGCGGTGTAGCAGCAGCAATTACATTTATTACAAACATCACACAACGACATTACAATGAGGTAGGAAAGAATAAAAATTAAGATATAAAATCTAAAAAATATATAAAAAAGAAAACAGAATATAATAATTTTAAAAAATAAGAATATAAAACATCTAACAGAACAAAAACTAAAAACTAAAAAGTGGGGAGCCTAAAGGTGAAGTTACAGACATTGTGCAATTTAAAGCTGTGCAAATAAAACAGTACTTTGTGTAAATTGTGGAACAGGTAGTACCAAGTGATCAAGTAGTAGGTTTATTGTCTTTGTGGGTATTATTATTATAGGTTCTGCATCCTTCTCTTGCACCAGTGAGAGTCATTGTAGGTTGCCACCGCTGTGGGCAGAAATGACTTCCTATAGCCCTCTTCGTTGCAGCGAAGTTGGCGGAACCTTCCACTGAAAGTACGTTGCTGTTTAATCAGCATGTCATGTAATGGGTGTGTGGTGGTGTCCATTATATTGAGCAGCTTATGCAAGATTCTCTGCTCAACAACACGTTCTAGGGGCTCCAGAGCAAAGCCCAGCACAGAAACAGCCTTTCTGATAAGCTTGTTAAACTTCTTGGAATCTAATGCTGCTTCCCCAGCAGATGGCTGCATAGAAAATTGCACTTTCCACTACAGACTGGTAAAAAATATGTAGCATCTTGCTGCATACATTGAAGGACCTGAGCCTCCTTAAAAAAATAATCTCTGCAGTTATATAAGTACAGTATTATAATTCTGTAACTCTGCTCTTCAGTCAAGCAAAATGTAGAGTAAAAAACAAGCACAGCACAATGCCATGGCTAATACCATCCCTACGATGAAACATGTTGGGGGCAGCAACTTGTTGTTGGGGTGCATCTCAGTGGCTGGGACAGAAGGACAACCAAAAACAACACTGAAGTGGGTGCCGGGCAAGTCCTTGAATGTCTTTGGTTTGACCAGTCAAAGCCTAGACTTAAATCCTATTAAACATCTGTACATCTTATTCACATTCGTTCTGTATCAGCCACCCCGATACTACAGTATTTGTTTTTATACTGTATTGTATCTATGCACATTGTATTTTTACTTCACCGTGCTTACATTGTTTGTATTATTTTTTCCTCCCGTCTTCTTTTTGTTCAATTTCCCTGAAAAAGTCCCTGAGCTATCTATCTATCTATCTATCTATCTATCTATCTATCTATCTATCTATCTATCTATCTATCTATCTATCTATCTATCTATCATTATTTACTATATGTAACTAAAATTCACAGAAAACCAAATGCTCTAATTAAAAAGTTGTTACCAAATACATTATTGAAGACCCAATAATTTGTACAGTGATTACATATTCTTGATTTCCTAACATGGACACACTACAGAAGCTGAAAGAACAGCTAATACTATTAAAAAAATTTACATTCCAATACACAGCTGACTAAACATAGCTGTGTGAGTAAATTGGCAAAGAGTCTAGCTTATAAAATGCTTAAACCAGAACAGAAGTAAAGTTCTGTAGCAATAATTTTATGGTCTTATAAAGCAGACTGCTGAGTCATTCCCCAGCAGAGAAATTAAACAGAGATACACACATGCACAGAGCAGCCTGCTGATGCTGGACCACTGACTGTTTCTTCTCTGTTTTACACTCAAGACCCTTAACTGCCTAATTCTACCAATTATTACCCAAATTAAACCTATGCCCATTTCTTCCCAGTTTTTGCTTCTGACTTGATCGAAGAGATGACCAATCGTTGATCAGTGCGCATGAATAATCAAACATCTTCTGGAAGCACAGATGCACCATGATGGCATTCATCTCTGGAGGCCAGGACCACTTTGGCTAAGAAATGGCTTCTTCATGCTACAGAAGACAGAGCTCTTTTTCATTACAGGCTCAGTGATCTCATTCTATCACGGTCAGATCAAATGTGCAGGGTTGTGTAAGAGGGCAAAAGCCCAGCTCCACTGATGCACCGCTGTGCTATTACCTCATCTCTCAAAAGAAAAGGTGGCAGACTGCATGGGCATCAGAAAATGCACATACTGCCAGACTATGATTATCCTAGGTATTGGCTAAACTATGACTGAATGATATTATTGCAAGAATCTGGAATCTGAGCCCTGCTTATTTAACTGTCTGATTAGATACAAAGCAAGACAGACAGAGGAAGGAAGTAAGGAAGAGGGGGGTACTATTTATTCCTGTATGCCTAGTTCTCACTAAGCAAATTTAAGTCCAATTATCCTGGCACTGCAATTTGCAACTCTGTGGGTGCATGTCAAGTTGGCTTGGTGGTCAAAGGGCATTCAATATTCCAGCTTGTTTAAAATAAAGCAATCTTCATTCTGAATGGTTTAAATCCTAATACTGGAAAATATTTCTAAGAGCAGGAGATAAAACTAGAAGAATAAACACGAAGTAGAAGTATACAGTGCCTATGTTATACTTCCGCATAAAATGTTTGAACCAGCACTGCTACTTAAGCATACAAATTTCTACAACAAAATGTAATTACTACATTGAACATACTGTTTAGGAAGTAGTGGTTTAAAGATACAGTTTACACAGGCTACATAAGTGCTTTGGCATTGTCTATAGGATTTGATGTATTATTCTAAAAAATACTATATGCTGAAGTCTGAGCATTAGGTAATTCTGACACTTTAAAGAGGACATTATACTTCACAATTCAAGGATTTGAGTATACATCCAAAGCTCACTGCATCATGGTCCAGCTTACGTGAAGCAACGAAGAGGCACTTGTACCTTAAGCTGTGCCCCACAAACCCTGTTTTCAGAAAAGTTGGGATGTTTTGTAAAATGTAATAAAATGAAGAATCTGCAATTTGTTAACTTAAATATTTATTTAATAGGCCGCTCAGGTGGTGCAGCGGTAAAAACACAAACTGCAACCAGAGCTGGGATCTCGAATACATCGTATCGAATCTCAGCTCTGCCTTGCCGGCTGAGGCTGAGCGGCCACATGAACAACGATTGGCCTGTTGTTCAGATGGGCGGGACTAAGCCAGATAGGGGCCTCTCTCTGTCAGACTGGTGCAATTACGACCTCTGCTGGCTGATTAGAGGCACCTACACAGAGATGACGAAAGAGTGCTTTTAGGGTGTGTCTCCGTACACAACGCTAGGTGGCACAACACTCGTCAATGTGTGGGTGATGAGATGCATACGGCTTGCTGCCCATGTGTCGGAGGGGGCATGGGTTAGCTTTGATCTCCTCGGTCAGAGCAGGAATTGGCATAGGCAAAGAGGAAGCATGATGCAATTGGGCAATTGGACACGCTAAAGGGGGAGAAAAAGGGGAGAAAATGCATTAAAAAAAATTATTTAATAAAAAAAAAAAATAGAAAAAACATTTAAAAATTGATACCTGCAACACATTCAAAAAGTTGGGACAGAGACGTGTTTAGTACTGTGTTCCACCACTTTCGGTTCATCTATGATAAGCTTGGAGCCAGAGAACCTAATGGCGTTTCTGTACAGAACTAATGTTCAGGTTGCATATTCTTGATGCAGAGTCAAACTGTGTTAAGTAACAACGGTTTTCTAAAACACTCCATAAACCATCTGCCTATACTGATTATATTAGGATGACAATTTCTATTGCAATCCTGCCTGAGGGCTCAAAAATCATGCACATTCAACAGTAATATCAGGCTTTGCCCTACGCAGATGAAGATATCGCTGGATTTCCCCGAATCTTACAATATTATGTATGGTAGATGGTAATATAGCTAAATTATTTGCAATCCTGCAGTTATTTCTAAACTGGCAATTCTCTCATGAAGTTTGGTACAAAGTGATGGGCCACGACGCATCACTGCTTGCAAAAACTGAGCCTTTGGTGTGTCCACTTTGTATGTCAACTCATGTCTCCCTCGCCAATTCACCTGCCTAATGTGGAATGTTTTAATATGGTATAATTTAAATGTTATATTACGAAACTTTTCACTCTCATTTAGCCTCTTTCCCAACTTTTTTTGAGCATGTTGAAGGCAGTGCATTCTAAATTTGTTTATATTTACAAAATACAAAGTTGAAATCTTTTTTTCTACTGTTGTCAGTTAAATAAAGATTCAAGAGAATTAACAAATAACATTTTTCATTTTACTGCATTTTCTTAAACATCCCAACTTTTCTGGAAAAGGGGAGGCTAAACTAAGGATATCTATGCTAAGTTAGTATTGGTTTATGACACAGCCCTTAAGTTCACAGCCAGCAGCAGTGTCTTTCTTTTGCTTTAAATGTGCTTTGGAATGATGCTTTAAGCTTGGGAATAATATGTAGTGTAACATGTACCCTACAGTACACTTCTCATACAAGAGATGGACTGATACTGATAACGCAATTTTCCTTCCACACAATTACTCAGGTGAAAGACACCAAACTGCTGTACTATTAACAAACTTATAAAATACCATAGAAAGACCATATTTTAATTCGATTCTGCATGCCTTATGCTTCAACCAATGAAGCATAAGCACCTGTTAAGGGGTGCTGCACTTGCACCAGTGAGAACATCAGCTTCATGTCAATTTACCAAGCTTTACTAATACATGTAGGATATACATGCAGCAAACATGCACACAACAACAACCCAGATACTGTTATTAATAAGTGCACCAATCGGAACCACTGTGTAGAACTGAACAAAGAAAAATCAGGCAACTGAATGATGAGATTCACATAAATAATAAGTAAAGTGCTTTGCTCGGAAAGTTAATAAGCAACAATAAAAAGATTAGCAAAGGATATGGAATGGATGAAAGTAAACAGGATGCAAGGATGATCAAAGCCAATTTAAACCCTAACCGGAGCAGAGTGTATCTGTTAAGCACAAAGCAGCAGAGCGAACACATGCAGCTGGATTCTTTTAGAAGATTATTTTACAACATTTAGAGTTGAAAGATGTCACAGTATCACTAATACATGCACAATGCATGCACTTTTAACAATGTCCTCTAAGATTTATTGGTAGCTTGGGATTGCCTAGATAATGACAAATGAAACAGCAAATCAGTTTGCATGTTTGCAACAACAATTAAAAAAATAAAAGATGGTGGTACTGGGTACATCTAAGCCATTCTTGAAGTGATCAGACTTTGGTTATTAGTCTGTGTTGCACTCTATGTGATTTACCATTCTTGAAAAATAGAAAGATTAACAGGAGCCAACCAACCACGAAACATTTGACAATGTTACATAAAAAAATTGGCAACAGAGGCGCCCAGGTGGCGCAGCAGGATATTCCGCTAGCACACCAGCGCAGAGATTCTCACTCCTTGGTTCGAAACCGGTAAGCTGGGCGCCATCTAGAAGTGCCTGCAGCAGACTCTAAGTGGCTACCATGTCTGGTAGGGAGGGATGACCGGACTGCGTGGGTCTTCTAACGCTGTGCAAGGACCCTGATTAGCAGATAGAGGCATATCTGCAGAGTGTATGGGTGAAAAAGAAAGGGTCCGCTAAGGACTGCGCACGGGTCGTAGGAGGCGTGAGCAGGAAATATACCCTCCTCAAATGCAGTCAGGGATCCCCAGCAGTGGAAGACAAATTGACTACGCTAAATCGGGAGAAAATGAATAAATAAATAGAAAAAAAAATACAAACAGGTTGTTTGGTGGCCAAAACACGGTAATGCCAAAGGACATGAAGGCTATGGTGTTCAGCTACATCAAGCATGACCAACCTATCTTGTTATGCATCTCAATGGTATTTAAGTCAGGACTTTGACTTGGACACTCCAAAACCTTAATTTTAATCCTTTTTATTTAGAGGTAGACTTGCTTAACCAAACTGCACTATAGCATTAGGTCACCAATTAAAGGGCAGACGTTCTTATGATCCAGAGCAGAATCCATGGGTCCATCAATTATGACAAGTTGTCCATGTCCTGCACATGCAAAGCAGCCCTTTTTTGGTAGACCAGCCCCTCCTGGGCAGAGGCAGTTTTGCATTAGTCAGCTCATGTATCGGCCAAATTAAGGAAAAACTGAATATGTGGGGTAGAAATCAGCTTAAACAATTATTCCTTTAGTACCTTTTTAGGCCTTTATTTTAATTATTTGGTTGACAGTTTGTTTACTAATGCCTTCAGGCTCTCGTTATAAACTGAAAGACCACTGTGAGACCTCAGTTGCATGGTGAGTGTTGCATCGTGTCACACAGTCTTTTAGACTAAAAAGTACAGCAGTTTCAAGTTTTTGAAAGTCCTGTAGTGTGAACTAGGATGTGCGGTAATTCCTCAGCACAAACTAATGAAGTATTCGGATCATCACTGGGCTGAGACAAACTCCCCTGTTTGTAACAGCTCCTTGTTCAGGCCTTAGTCCTGGTTCAGTCAGGTGTGCCTATCTTACAGCCCCATGGCAAAAGCATTACCACAACTAGGGCTGGGCGATATATCGAGATTTTACAATATATCGATATATTTTCATACGCGATATAAGATAAGACAATATCGCATATATCGATATAGATGTTGCGTTCCAATTAGATCCGACAGTTCGTCTTTCTCTTCTCCCAGTTTGTCTCTGCACATGTTCACCTGCCCCGTCCCTCTCCCTCACTGAACACAACTCGCCCCTTCCCACCGCTTCCTGCAGGCAGCGATAGCATGGAGACGGATAAAGACATGACAGAAGCTATCGAAGAGGAGCTGGTTAGTAAAAAGAATAATAATGGCTCAATTATTTGGAGATGGTTCGGATTCAAAGTGTCAGATGAGCAGCAGAATAATGTATTCTGTAGAGAAAGCCGAAAACAAGTCCAGACAAAATCTTCGAGCTCCGTGTACCATTCGTTTTTCAAAAAACAAGAAAAAGAGTCGTTATTCGTTTCAAAAACCAATATAAACATACAAGCGCATGCACGGGCTGACATGCACGTTAGTTTATACTGGATGATATCCCGACGTCCGAGACTCATTTATTTATTTATCTTCTATTATAGTATTTCTTGTTCTCGGCCAATAAACATCCAAAAATTAATAAAATTGCATGAACTAACTCTGCAGTAAACAAGGAGCAAACAGCAATTAAACAACAAAATAAAGCTGTTAAATAATGATAAAGTGCATGAAGCAGAACGCTGATTAAAATGCACAGTAACATGTACAATTAGTTCTGCCTGGATTACAGAACTGAGTTCTATACAGTAAAAGAAAATATTAATGTAAATGTTAATGTTGTGGCGACTGATGTAAAACAATGTACTGTATAAAGTCCAAACATGTGGGGGGGGGGGGGGGGGGGTAACGAGAACACTACTTTTAATGTCATACAAGCTCAGTGCAAAACACACAAGCTCACACAAGCACAGCCGGAAACGGCCAATTTCTGTTATCTTCCCTACACACTCGCTCCCTGCGCCATATAGTACACTAAACATTCTTAAAGGGCCAGACAATATATTTGTAATTCACATTACACGACAGGTGAGACGTTAGAAAACAACAAACATTTTCTTACAATAGTTATTTTTTTTCTTAAGGAAAAATAGTTATTGTGTAAATCTTCCCCAGCATGAATATTAATAAAAGTGCCTGTAAAAAATTTGGAACATGTAGATTTGTCTTAGAAGTGTCTTTTTGTTATTACCTTATGGGATGAAAAAATATCGAGATATATATCGTATATCGCCATTCAGCTAAAAAATATCGAGATATAATTTTTGATCCATATCGCCCAGCCCTAACCACAACAGTGCCAAAATGCATTCTGTCATCCCAAACAGCCCCACGGGGCACGGACAGAGTGCTGCTAAGCTTCTCACAAACCACTGACTGTTGTGTTGTATAAGAAAATGAAAGAAAAAAAGAAAAAACCCAAAAGCATCATAAATAATGCATGGAGGAGGTCTGAGAGAGTAAGATTATCAGAAACAGAGCTAATGGAGTGAAATTTTGGAAAGGACACAGTTTATGTATATCTAAGGCAGCACAGATGGGAAGACTTGTGAAAAGCTGTTATGGAGCCTTGATAGAAAATGCTGAAAAAGAGATGAAAAAGGCTTAAATGAATCATCTACCCAGTCAGACATGCATTACTAGAAATAAAATCTGTATAGACGTCTGAGTGACTGAGGCAGTAACTTGTGCATTTTTGTTCTTTTCTCCTGCAGTAAATAGCACTGACATCTGGCTCATCATTTCGCGAGTGTGTATGCTGAGAATTTACTATGCACTTGAAAACGAACTGACAGAAACAAAATATCTGACGTGTCGTACAACTAGCTTGGGGTGAGATGCTGAATGCACTGAACATGGTAAACAGAGAAAAGCTTATGAGTCCATGTAATTGCTGAAGCTGTGCCTTGTGCTTTAGCCACTGAGGCGTGCACAGTAATGAAACAAGCACGCTAATAAGCATGTGGCATCTTTACTTTGAATGCTCTGGCAGATTAACGCAAAGCCCTCCTGAATTATGCAGTGCTAATGCCACCTACAAAAATGTTTACAATACAGGGATGCACAACGTCACATTTACTAATTATTAACTTAATACTGTCAGCGGCCAGTAAGCTTTACTTTGTTAATTAGATCTCTAAAGACAACTTCTATAGTGCTAACTGAACATGAAATTAATTAACAATTACAGTAAGTGTGTTTGGATGATTTGATGAATACAGCTAAAAGAATGCAATCTTAGGCATGCAAACCATTTAATTGCAATAAAATATGTAAAATTAAGTAGTTCACAAAGGATTTTTATTGTAGAACCCTAAGCGGGCTATCATATACCTTTAACAGTGGAGTGCAACATATTATAACAGAGAAGCTTGTCTAACGTATGAAGTGATGTATAGATTGTTGTCCCTTTGTCTTTTAGAGCAGTGGTCCTCAACCACCGGGCCGTGTACCAGTACCGGTCCGTGGGTCATTTATTACCGGGCCGCACGGAAAGAATAAATAATTAGAGATTGCTACATTAGCAATGAAAACACCACCTTTTTACGGGTGTTATTGTTTCTAATCACCCCTAGGCGGGAGCAGCGTCTCATTGCAGCAAAAAAAGCTAATTTGTGAGTAGTACAGTTATTCTATTTTAAATCCCCCCTACCCCAGCTGGTCCGTGAAATTATATCTTATATGAAACTGGTCCGAGGTGCAAAAAAAGATTGGGGACCACTGTTTTAGAGTTTCTGTTGGGTTCTTTCTTACCTAACTGACAAAGGCCCTTCTTGCCTGGATGCCCAATAAGGCTGAATGGCCAACTCTAAAGAAGTTCATGCTTGTTCCTTTTAAAAAAAAAAGACCATCATGCTGCACAGTCTTAGATAATGTTTAATATCCTTGCCACGGTTTCTTGTACTTTTTGGCTTGATGTGTGTTCTGACAATGCAGTTTAAATTGGGGGTCCATATAGACCCAGGTGATTGGAAACATTGGCTGTGTCTGAAATCACATACTTAAACAGTACAAACTAAATTCAAGGCAGTAAGCACTGCTCAGCCGGTAAAGCAGTACGCTCTTTCAGTACACAAGTGTGCAGTATGCACACAACCTCGTACGTACTACGTCCGCCATCTTACCAACGTCACGTGATGCATGACGTCTCATCGCCACAGTTACAACAATTGTAAAATCAGATAAAATTAATTCTGTTGATCTCCACAAAGCTACTCAACATTATTCAGGGTTGTACTTAATCATAACATTTTGTTTGTCTTACTCCGCTTTCCACCATCTTTCTTCGCTACAAACGCCTTTGCAGAGTTATAGACACTTTAAAGACAAATAAAGTAAACAGGACACACCTCACCACAATTTGGAGTTCCACCGCAAAAGGCCTGAATACATTTTGAATAAGAAATTTTTGATTTTCAGAAACTTGTTAAAAAAACACTCAAAAATATTTTCACTTAATTATGTGTAATTATGTGAAAAATTATGGAAAATTATGGATAATTATGGATGATCAAGTGCAGACTGATTGGTAGACATGGCAGAAATAAGCATTTAAAATCAAACACACAACAATTAATAGCACGAAATACTTTTTAAATCCACTGCATATCAGTACTATAGTATAAATTAGGGATGTCCCGATCCGATCTCAAAGATCGGAATCGGGGCCGATCAAGGCATTTTTTAACTGATCGGTATTGGCTTTACTAAGGCCGATCCTAACCCGATCCTTTGTTTTACGTCAGCATGTCCGCTGTGTGGAAATACTTTAAATTGGAAAGTGAAACAAGTCCAACAGTGAAGTGTAATGTCTGCAATGCGAGCGTTTCGCGAGCGTTTCACGAGGTGGTAGGAGCAGAGCTGCGTTCATTACTGTAGAATTTTACTATTTATATGGTGTGTAAGTCAAGGATCACTCCGGTTTACAAAACAATAACTTTTAATCCGATTAGGAAAACTTCAGGACCATAACATACAGCTTTTACGAGTTTACGTGTTACAAGACTGAACGACATCTCAGTATCAAGCACTCTGATTGGCTTAGTTATGTAACCGAGCGTCGTAGTGATGCACTTGCTTAATAAAGAAATAAATACACGCTATATTCACAAATTGTCGGGAGCAGAACACTTTATTAACTTCTTCTGTTACGGTACCGAATAGCGGACAGCTAGAGTCATCGCGTTAGCCAAGTACGCTATTCCATGCACTATGGAAGCCCCAAAGGCTCAAAACACACTCAATTCGCATAGAAACGTCCATCAAACCATTGTCACAATACAACCACAGAACAGTTTGTTACAGTTACAACACGCATACAAGTACAGTGGCTCATAAGAAACAAACCAGATATCATTTAACCAAACGATCTACAATTACTACCTATTTGATACGGCACCTAAAAAATAAACACTCAGCCAAATACAGCGAGTTTATTATTATATGATGAAAAGAGGAACCAGCTGTCCGCTAACACGGCAAAGATGCTGATTTTCCTCAAAAAGAACCTTCACTTCATTTTGAGTGTTCTAGTTTTACTACTACAATGCTGCACTAAGTTTGTTTACTTTTATTTTGTAAAAATAAAAGAACATTAAGCAATAGCTTGGATGCAGGCATTTTTTTTCCTACAGCACTGCAGAGCTATTCAGTTGTTAAACATATAACATTGGATTAATTTGAATAACTGTAATGTACTTGAAGTGTGAACAGTATTATCCAGTTCTTATCTAGACAATATCTAGAAAATACAAGTATCGGTTTGAGACTCGGTATCGGATCGGGATCAAAATTAATTATCGGGATCGGGATCAGGAACAAAAAAAACGTGATCGGGACATCCCTAGTATAAATGTCAACTCACTGTAACTTGATGAGTGGGTGAAAATGCTAACAGTGAGATATGCACTATTTGTCATGGTAATCAATACAGTAAACCCTATATATACACTGATCAGGCACCTTCCTAATATTGTGTTGGTCCCCCTTTTGCTGCCAAAACAGCCTTGACCCATCAAGGCATGGACTCCACTAGACCCCTGAAGGTGTGCTGTGGTATCTGGCACCAAGATGTTAGCAGAGTTGTGAGGTGGGGCCTCCATGGATCAGACTTGTTTGTCCAGCACATCCCACAGATGTTCGATTGGATTGAGATCTGTGGAATTTGGAGGCCAAGTCAATACCTCAAACTCGTTGTTGTGCTCCTCAAACCATTCCTGAACCATTTTTGCTTTGTGGCATGTTGCATTATCCTGTTGAAAGAAACCACAGCCATCAGGGAATACTGTTTTCATGAAAGGGTGTACATGGTCTGCAACAATGCTTAGGTAGGTGGTACGTGTCAAAGTAACATCCACATGGATGGCAGGACCCAAGGTTTACCAGCAGAACATTGCATCACACACTCAAAGCATCACACTGCCTTTGCCAGCTTGTCTTTTTCTCATAGTGCATCCTGGTGCCATGTGTTCCCCAGATAAGTGTCGCACACACACCCGGCCATCCACGTGATGATCAAATGTTCACTTGCTGCCTAATATATCCCACCCACTAACAGGGTCCGTGATGAAAAGATAATCAGTGTTATTTACTTCACCTGACTGGTCATAATGTTATGCCTGGTCGGTGTATGGGTGCATTAAAAACATGACCATCACGTAATCCTCAGTGGAAATGTCTCTCATGTGGACACAGGGGTTGACCCATTCCTGAACCCTATTTAAAAGATGGAGAAGCTAACAGCATGGGCAATTTATGACAAATGTGTGAAGAGCAGCACATCAACAGAGCAAGTGGAGAGGTCAGTAGAAAGCCATGTTGTGCTGAACTCAAAACTCAAATCAGTGAAGGTTTATTCCATATTTTATAAAAAGAAATGTAAGATATAATGTAAAAAAAAAAAAAGAATAAAAATCCCATGCTTTATCTGTAATAACATGACTTTGACCTTTTAAACTAAATTACTGTTAAAATATCCTCTGAAATATTTACAGTTCACTGCTACACGAACAACCACAGTGCATTAAACACTCAATATTTACTTACAAACAGCAAAAGGTCAGTGCAAATATTCTATACGTTTCAACCTCTCTGTTCAAGAGGAGAACAATGCACAAACATCTAAGCTCCACAAACCACATTACATCCACAATAAATCTCCATTAAATAATCTAGTACTGTTGATTCCAAGATGTGTCAATTCAAGAACCCAGTATAATACATAGCATAATAAAGTATTTCTGTACAGTGCCAAAAAAGTATCTGTACCCTCTATTTACTGTATGTATTTTTTCACCCATGTAAAAGCATAATCGCCTACCTAGACTTAATTGGTGATGCCACTTTCAGCAGTTCACCTTTAAACCATCGTAAAGGGCTTTTAAGCATGAACTTTAAAGGATCTTTATGTTTTAGAAAGACCTAGTAAATAATCTGTCTTATGTTCTTCTTAAGCCATTCAGATGTGGATGTGTTGTGCCTCGTTGTTGTCTTTGCATATTGCAATGGCACTTGAGCTTCAGATTAGAATCTTATGACCAGACATTCCTCCTCATGATTTCTCTTTTCCAGAATTTATAAATCTATTAGTTATGGTAAGTCACCCAGGCGTGAAGGCAGTAAAGCATCCTCACACAATCACATCACCACAACCACATTTGACCGACCACTGCTTTTAAAAAGTTTTAAATGATCTGAAATGAACTTTCAAATGATCAGTCAGACTTAACAGATATTGTTTAAAGAATCTTAAAGAAGCTTTTCTTTCTTTTGCTTAGCATCACTTCTCACCTTGCAGTTTTACCATGGATACCATTTTTACCAGGTCTTATTCTAACAGAAGAAATACAAATGCTGTCTTTATCTGAGGCAAAAGAGCCTGCTGTTTCTTAAACGTTCACCTGGGTTCTTTGAAGTTCCTTGAAGTCTTTCAGAACAAATAATAAATGTAGTCTTAGAGGAATTTTGGGAGGCTGGTCACTCCTTCCAAGCTGATACATTTTACATTATTTCTGTAACTTTCCCACCTTTTTCAGAATCATATTTGATTGATAAATTCTGTCCTGCTTGTTAAGACCTTTTAGCCTACTTCACAGTGCTAGAAATGTCTGAACGTGTCTAGACTAAGTAGAGTACACATATAATTTGGCTTTTTTTTTTTTTTGTTAAATGAGAACTAAGAGAGCAACTACTGTGTGGTCCACAGTCAAGTGATCTTTGAATTGCCATGGGCTTAGAGATTGGTGTACAAGAAAGAAGCCCCTGGTCTAAAATCTGCACCTTAAGCAAAGTCTGCGGTAACATAATCGCTGTCTAAGTGGTGTGCCTGAATAATCTGCCTTATAAGTCGATGTCTTATTAGAAACCTCTCTATCTAGACAGCTTACTAGGTAGGCAGTAGACAACAAGGCAGCTCACTAGGCTTTCGAACAGACCCCATGTGTTTGTCTGAGGCTTTCCTGAAGTGGGCTAGTAACTCCCTCTGCTGCTGCAGACCCCCTGAAGTGACCCAGGAGAGCCACAGACTATCACATGCCAGAGACTGGGTTTCACAGAGTCACACACTACTGTCAACTATCTTTTGTGCAGGCTTCTTGGCCAGCCAGCAAAGAGTGCAACTAAAACAGTAATGAGGAACCTGCTTCTTGATTATCTCTCTCAGGCAAAGGCAATCACATCTGTTTGGGACCTGGCCGGGCGATAGCACATTACTCTATGCTTTAACCCTTTAAAGCCGGCCCATTCAAATTTCGAAACAATAATTTCGATGGCTTAAAGCCTTATATCTCCGCCGTCCAATCACTGATTGTAAATCTGAAAACTGCCCCAGGTAGCTGACAACCCAGGCTAAAAGGCAATGTTATTGGTCAAGCGGTTTGTGTCGTGGCTGGTTTGCATATTTAATGAGAAGGCGGAGAATTTATTTTTTTCATTCGCCCCGCCCTCACACGGAGCGCAGCTGAGACAGTCGACTGGATAACAACACAGAAAGAGAAATTCTGTCAGTGAAATAAGGTAAGATTTATTTTAAAACTGTTTATTAGTGTTATTACTTTTCATTTCTACTCAGAAAACTTGGCTTTAATGGTAAAATTTTAATATTATTAGTGCTTTACGCTTTGGAAAAGCTGAGGTGATTCTGAGAGTTGCGTTCTAAGTTTAGTCAGTCAGCTGCACAACTCTCCTTTCTGAATCAATTGTAAGGTTTTTTATGTCCATCTAGATGGAAATAAATACGTTTGGAGAGTTTATCAGATACCTTTTTAGTCTCGTTTGTTTCGTAGTTTGTAAAGTATGCAGCAGTTTTACACAAATAAGGGAATAGCAGTGAGCTAAGCTAAACTACCGGAGCTGTGTGTTGCACCCTGCAGCCATGTGGTTTGAACAGGCTGCTCTCAAACTCCAAAGTTAGATTTTATGTAATCTTGAAATCAGTTATAGCTTACTTGTTTTACTTCAATACTGTCTAAAGTCTGCTTAGAAATCACCTTAGCTTTGCTCATAATAGCATTACATTTTGCATTACATGCATTTAGCATGACTGGCTAAAGTAATTTAGCTGAGGCAGAAAGCATAAAGGTGGATTACATGTCAGTCTGGGCAATTTATAACCTTTATTTCCATGGTATATTTTATCTGTGGTAATTTGTACTTATAACAGAGAAATATTATTTTATCTATAAAATATTTCTGTGAAATTTGCATCATTTTCTAATGTATTGCAAGAGATATTTGAAAGGGACTAAAATATGGTATCAAACTTTTTTTGAAAGCTTTTTTTGAAAGCATACAGGTGCATAACATTTCAGTCTGTGACTATTTACTTTGTCTTGTAATTATTGCTCCTCTTAGATAATTATTGTTTTATGTGTAAACCATGTGCCAGATTTGAGAAACTTTTGTCATATGTATTGGTTCAGTGTACTTGAGTTTACTTCAAAACATGAGCCTGTGGACATTAGCGTCTCTGACAAAAACATATAGAGTATTTGTGATTGAATTCTACATATATGTAATTATTTTTAAAATAACATCACTGTCACCACCTTTATTCATTGTAATCTCTTTTCTTTTATTATTCTGAGATGGATGGAGACAAGGCTCAATATGCACGCCTTATGGAGTCTCTGAAGAGGAGACAGCGGCTAGGCCCTGACGAGCTTAGGCTTATTGCTGAACATGACAGCGATGAAGATCATGAAGGCATGACCATTGAAGAGGAGGACTTCATGGACATGGAGCTCCTGGATGAAGGGGAAGAAGAGGATGAAGAAGAGCAAGATGAGCAGAGGGATCAACCAACAACCTCCTATCGGTAAATACATGTATTCCAAGTGTGTGTATTTGTAAATGTGTGTGTGTACATACAGGGGTTGGACAAAATAACTGAAACACCTGTCATTTGAGTGTGGGAGGTTTCATGGCTAAATTGGACCAGTCTGGTGGCCAATCTTCATTAATTGCACATTGCACCAGTAAGAGCAGTGTGAAGGTTCAATTAGCAGGGTAAGAGCACAGTTTTGCTCAAAATATTGCAATGCACACAACATTATGGGTGACATACCAGAGTTCAAAAGAGGACAAATTGTTGGTGCACGTCTTGCTGGCGCATCTGTGACTAAGACAGCAAGTCTTTGTGATGTATCAAGAGCCACGGTATCCAGGGTAATGTCAGCATACCACCAAGAAGGACAAACCACATCCAACAGGATTAACTGTGGACGCAAGAGGAAGCTGTCTGAAAGGGATGTTCGGGTGCTAACCCGGATTGTATCCAAAAAACATAAAACCACGGCTGCCCAAATCTCGGCAGAATTAAATGTGCACCTCAACTCTCCTGTTTCCACCAGAACTGTCCGTCGGGAGCTCCACAGGGTCAATATACACGGCCGGGCTGCTATAGCCAAACCTTTGGTCACTCGTGCCAATGCCAAACGTCGGTTTCAATGGTGCAAGGAGCGCAAATCTTGGGCTGTGGACAATGTGAAACATGTATTGTTCTCTGATGAGTCCACCTTTACTGTTTTCCCCACATCCGGGAGAGTTACGGTGTGGAGAAGCCCCAAAGAAGCGTACCACCCAGACTGTTGCATGTCCAGAGTGAAGCATGGGGGTGGATCAGTGATGGTTTGGGCTGCCATATCATGGCATTCCCTTGGCCCAATACTTGTGCTAGATGGGCGCGTCACTGCCAAGGACTACCGAACCATTCTGGAGGACCATGTGCATCCAATGGCGGTGCCGTGTATCAGGATGACAATGCACCAATACACACAGCAAGACTGGTGAAAGATTGGTTTGATGAACATGAAAGTGAAGTTGAACATCTCCCATGGCCTGCACAGTCACCAGATCTAAATATTATTGAGCCACTTTGGGGTGTTTTGGAGAAGCGAGTCAGGAAACGTTTTCCTCCACCAGCATCACGTAGTGACCTGGCCACTATCCTGCAAGAAGAATGGCTTAAAATCCCTCTGACCACTGTGCAGGACTTGTATATGTCATTTCCAAGACGAATTGACGCTGTATTGGCCACAAAAGGAGGCCCTACACCATACTAATAAATTATTGTGGTCTAAAACCAGGTGTTTCAGTTATTTTGTCCAACCCCTGTATATGCTGACAATAAATGTCAGCATTTGCACCCACACACACAATCAGGGCTGCCAACAAAATATAAAATCAACAAAAAGAGTACAAACTCAGATTATGATTTTTACTAATGTTTGTTTTCTTTTATGGGTTTGGTTAGTCTTTCTTGTCCCATGTCAGGTAGGAAGCGGAAACGCTTCCCTGAATCTGTATCCTTTCCTTCCTATGCTGATGTAGACACAGAAGCACCAGAGCCCATACCATTTAATCCTTCTCGTCCAGTAGGCATAGATCTGGGAAGTGTGCACAGGGCTGTATGGTCAGCCACAAGTACCTTGCGTGAAATAGACTTCTTCAAGTTGTTTTTCACGTACACCATTGTTGCTGAGATTTGCCAGTTTACAAACTCTAAGGGGTGGGAGCTTGTACTGAATAGGCCGTCTTATGCGAACCATCATGGGGCATGGGAAGAAGTGACCCCAGATGAATTCTACCGGTTTCTTGGGCTCCTCATTTACATGGGTTTCACGTCCCTCCACAGCATTCACAGATATTGGGGAACCAGATCTCTTCAGGAATCATGGGCCAAGTTATTCATGTCCCGTGACCGTTTCAAGGAATTGATGGCAGCCCTCCATGTTGTAGATCCTGCCACAGAAAATAATCTTGATCGTCTTAGGAAGTTGCGTTACCTGATGGACCACCTCAAAACCAAGTGTCAGCAGCTTTTCCAGGCTGATGAAAATCTGAGCATAGACGAGAGAATGGTAAAATCAAAAGGTCGATCAGGATTCAAGCAGTATATGAAGGGCAAACCTACTCGCTGGGGTTTCAAATTGTGGGTCATTGCAACTTCAGATTCGGGATATACCTTAGACTTTGATGTATACACAGGCAGTCTTGATGGGCGCATAACTGATTTGGCTATAAAAGTGATCGAAGACCTTGTGCAGCCATTTAAAAATCAAGGTCACACAGTTTGGTTTGACAACTTCTATACATAACCAACTGTTATGGTCCGACTTAAGGAGTGGGGAATCAATGCTTGTGGGACATGTAGGATTAATCGTAAGAAATTCCCAGTGGATTTCAAAGATGTCAAGAAATGGGAGCGGCAAGCTAACCGTGGTGATATGAGGTGGTGTAGAATTGACGGAAATGTCTTAGTTGTTCAGTGGAAGGACACGCGAGAAGTTACATGCCTCTCTAATTTCCACAATGCTAATGATTCATCAGAGGTTTCTAGGATGGTAAAGGTTGGTGCCAAGTGGGACAGAAAAGTAGTCTGTCAACCAGCTGTAGTAAAGGACTACAATAAACACATGGGAGGTGTTGACAGATCTGATCAAATGTTAAACACATACAGTCTGCTTCAGAAAACTCAAAAGTGGTGGAAAACACTTTTCTTCCATTTTGTGGAAATAGCCGTCGTTAATAGTTTCATTTTGTTTCAGGACTGGCATCATTCCAATCCAGCATCACGTTATGGGTTTAGTTTAGCAGGCTACAGCCAGAAAAACTTTAGGGAAAATCTTTCGCGCCAGCTTGCAGACATTGCCGTAGATTCAATTTTGCCATCTCAGCTTTCAGTAGCTCCAACCACTTCCTCATCGTTTTACGTCACCCACATTCCTCAGATGGAGCAAGTATCAAGAAATTGCTGGCTTTGCTACAAAAAATTCAAAAAAGAAAATAAAACAAAGATTGCATGCATGGCTCCTGAGTGCCAAGGTAGAAGATTTTGTTTAGTTGGCAATCGAAACTGTTTTCAGTCTTGGCATTCTAGTGAAGGAGATGAGTTTCGCAGTTAGACCTACACAGGGCTTCTGTCTTCTACTGTCAGTCCCTCTCATCCTTCCTCAACCCCTGTGTTTGTGTATATGTTCTTTGTTTCTCTTTCTCTTCACAGGTCAAAGTTCAGTGTGCATTGTTCATTGGAAGGAGGTAACTTGAGGTAATTATCCATTGTGCATTGTCTGTTAAATATTTTGTAGTGAATTTTTTGGCAAAATGGCTTAGATGAGATTTGATATCCTGTTGCCTCAAAACTGTTTACTGAATTGTTCAATGATTATCCTGAACAAATAATTGCTTTTTCTTGTATTGTTGAATTGGATTATTTGAGAGTTTGTTTTATGGAGTGATGCATTGTTCATTGTTCTTCAATAGTGCTGAACTATATTGTATTGTTGTTTTGAAATTATTTATAGAATGAGAAGTGTATATAATTCTAATAAAAATCTTTAATGTTTTTGAACTATACACTGTTGTTAGAGTGCTTATTTTGTCAAATACATTTTATCTGCTGTCTTATTTCAAAAATATGGATGTTGACAATTTAGTAATAATTAAGAAAAAAGTACACTTTCATTGGTTTATAGTGTATGCTGACATTGGTAAAAAGTGAAGTAAAAAAGGAGCGACACGAACATTCTAAATTGCTAAATGACACCTGCTAAATTGATCATAACTTTTGAATAGAAGATGATAGATTCAAAATTATTTTCTTGACAAATGGCTCACAAAATTGCAAACATTTCATATACTCTATATTTTTCTCTATATTGCACAGAAATGTGTTAAAAATGTAAGTGTTTATGAATTAAATAAAAAACGAGAGATTTTTTAGGTTGATTTTGAAGGTTTTTTGTAAACATTTATTATATTACACTTGAAAAACATTGTGTTTCATATAATTTTAAAGAACTGATTCTCCTGGTTATAATGGTGTGTGTATATGCAGGTTTTTTTTTCATAAAAGTACACTTTCATTGGTTTATAGTGTATGCTGACTGGTAAAAAGTGAGGTAAAAAAGGAGCTACACGAACATTCTAAATTGCTAAATGACACCTTCTGCTAAATTGATCATAACTTTTGAATAGAAGATGATAGATTCAAAATTATTTTCTTGACAAATGGCTCACAAAATTGCAAACATTTCATATACTCTATATTTGTCTCTATATTGCACAGAAATGTGTTAAAAATGTAAGTATTTATGTATGAAATACAAATTGAGAGGTTTTTTAGGTTGATTTTGAAGGATTTTTGTATAGATTTGGTTCTATTACACTTAAATAACCATACTGAGTTTTATATCATTTTAAAGAACTGATTCTTCTGGTTATAATGGTGTGTGTATATAGTCTATGCTATGTACGGTATTTACACAATAAGGTTTTTTCTATGACCATGTTACATAGTGTCCGAAAATGGAATGTTCCACTCAGGCATGAAAGGGTTAAGTGTGTTTTGGGTGAACTTGAATGTGATAGTCCCTGTCAAAAAACAGAGAATCTAGATACATGAAATGTGTCCTTGTAAGAATTTAATGTACTCAGATTTTCTCATTTTCTACAAACTACATCCCACGTACAAACTAAGAATGTTATTTATCCCGTGTTTTTGACGCAAGTGTCCTCAGTTCACATTCATGAATGGTGGCATGTCAGCACAGTGGTCGATCAGAACAAGAAAAGTAAAATACAATCGGATAACAATCCATCTTATTTAGGCCAGCATCAGATACAGATATCTGCTATTGGATCACTGCATTGCTGTTATAAACAAACGATCAGATAGATAGAGGAATGACAGGGTGTGGATCTCAGGAAAATATAAAATTCAAGCCAAAACCAGCCATGCTAAAACATAAAAGAAACAATGGAGAAAAAAGAATGACTCAAGCGCAAAGTAATGTTCTGTAGCAAAAAAAACAGACCCATCACCTGATATAATACACACATACAGTCTACAGTAGAACTGTCCATGACATCCTTAGTTCAGTTTATCTACTGACTGTATTCACATTAATGACAATAATTACCTCTGTAAGCCCACATTTAACTCTCAAATGCTTTTGGAATAAAATGTGCTGAATACACATGTATTCAAATCTCAATGCTTCGGCTAAAACTGAGAATCCTCATGCAGTGGTATCTGCTCTGTTCTAACAGTGCATTCATGTGGAGAAGAGACAACATGAAAAGGAGAATGTAAAATAAAGGCTGGATTACTTTGTCATTCTTTGTTCAGCTTGATTTTGATTCCAGACAAGGAATTCAGGGTCGTACCTATCAGGAGACAGGCAGAGAGAAAAAAAGAGAGAGAGGGTAGGTGGCTAGCACAAAGGGGTTTGACATTGAAAAAAATTTATTCATTTGAAATTTCTTTTTTTTCTAGACACATTACACACTTGCATTTGGCTTCATACATGCACAGAGAGTGTCTTGTTGGTGTTTATTAAAGAGGGGTCTTACATGATGCGAAAGACTTTATCTGTACAAACCCAAAGGTAATCTGGACTTCTCATTTTGAGTAATGTTATATGGGAACCTTTATGGCATGCTTTATGAACACAGGTATAAAATATTTCTTATTATTTTCAATCTAATTACTTTAGTTTGGTGCTGCATTCAGCATGCTAAAAATAGTGACCCCTGTAATAAGACATTTCAATCACTGCAAGCTCTGTAAGCTTTATTTATTTAAAAAAAGTTTTGAGTTGCGCGTTATTCAGGTGCATCTACCTTGTACTTCACTCGCACTCACTTGTCTTAACCGCTTATCCAGTTAGAGTTGTGGGGAGGGGGAAGGCTGGAGCCTATCCCAGCTTTTCAATGGGCGCAAGGCACACAGTAACAACCTGGACGGGCGCCAGTCCATCGCAGGGCAGACACACATACACACACATACACACCCATTCACCTATAGGGCAATTCAGTGTCTCCAATAAATCTGACTGCATGCTTTTGGACTGTGGGAGGAAACCGGAGCTCCCGGAGGAAACCCACGCAGACACGGGGAGAACATGCAAACTCCACACAGAAAGGACCCGGACTGTCCCGCCTGGGGATCGAACCCAGGACCTTCTTGCCATGAGGCGACAGTGCTACCCACTGAGCCACCGTGCTGCCCACTACCTTGTACCTCTAAATGTAAAAGCTCTCAATACATTTTTATTAATTTTATACAAATTGTGTATAGCACAATAAGAACTACAGTAAAACAACAGTACATTTATGGCATTTAGCAGACGCTTTTATTCAAAGGGACTTACAATTAGGACTGAATACATTTCAAGCAATTGAGGGTTAAGAGTCTTGCTCAGGGGTGACGGGACTTGAACCAGCAACCTTCCAATTACTAGTCCAGTACACTAACGCTAAGCTACCACTGCCCTTGACCTAGTAGGTGCGAATGATAGACTAGCTTTTGTTGTTGGATTTAAGCTTTCAGAATGTAGATTTTACATTTGCACCACTAGCAAACAGTTCAATACTAGCGCTAACCAAACATGCTAATTATAATAAATAGATATGCAGTCTTTATATTAAAACACTTCCTGACATTAGTGTAGTTATGAGATGATGGAAACAGTTTTACTTTCTAGATCAAGATGCAAAATATCCATATAATTTCTTTAAAAGATAACATAAGCAAAGATTCAATTGTGATTCATGAGTTTTACATGCGGTTAAACTTCAAATTGACACAAAACAGCTTCTGCTTGTGATTTTAATGTGAAATAGTTTTGTTGTTCATTATTCAAATATCAGCTCATAATAAAGTTTTTCTGGTTCCATGCTTGGTGATGCTCAGTGTTGCTTTGCACCAAACATACCTTTTGGAATTATGGCCAAAAAGTTCACCCTGGGTCTTATATGACCACATGCTTTTGGCAGACCTGATGTAGGTTTTTGCAAAATAAAGTTGGGTTTGAATGTTTTACTTGCCACACTATTCCACAGCCCAGTCATATGAAGAATACGGGAGACTGCTGTCACACGTAGTTCACAACCACTACACAAGTAGTTCACAACTACTTGCCAGAAATTACTGCAGCTCCTTTAATGTTGCTGTAGGCCTCTTGGAAGCCTCCTGGACCAGTTTTCTTCTTGTCTTTTCATCAGTTTTGGAGGGAGGTCTAGACCCATGTCTTGGTAATGTCACTGCTGGTCCATATTTAATCCACTTGTTGATAACTATTTTCACTGTGTTCCATGATATATGTAATGCTTTGGACTAAAAGAGCTAAACTTTTTATGGGGTATGGGCACCTTCACATGAGAAGCGGCAAAACCGCAAACCTTCTTGCAAATCGCCGGTTTTATTAGCGCTTGGCTTGAGCAGTGCAGTAAAACGTCATCAAAGTGCACCACGAAACAAATACACATTTGTGTAAAATAACCATCAAATCCATTTTAAAAGCATCCACATACACCTATGTTTAGCTGTATTTTCCTCACCGCTTCAATTTTAAACTTGTGTTATAGGTCGGTGTGCTGAGAAATTGTGTGATTCAGCTTTTCAAAGAGAGTCTATAACACTTATTGGTAAAACATGTGTTAATGTACTAACAGAATGACACTGAAACACTAAACTTGCGTAAAAATCGCAAGCCCAAAGTGGCGAATATGTGCGGTGCGCGCCGCAATTTCAGTTTTTTTTTTAATTAAATTGCTCAATTACAGGTCACATTAAAAGTAAAATTATCTTGGTCTGATTTTATTTTACATCACAAAAGACAGAAATGATGTGGATATTTTGTGTCATGTTGCAAATTGGAGTTAAAACTCTGCTTATCATTTTATGATAAAAACACTAACGGTGTCAAGAAGAGCTTTAATTTACATTAAATTAGCATGTTTTGTTAGCGCCTGTACTGAACTGCTCGCTATCAACTTCGTATAAATTTTACATTGTGAAAGCTGAACTGGTTTTGCTCACAGTGTTTATGTGCTACATTCTGCCACATTCACTATGTTACACTGTTTTTACTGGTTTTTGCTTCATTACTGGATAACAGTTAACTAATAACTGTTACTGGCTAAAAAAAATTGAATGTTGATTTGCATCCTTATCATTCAGTTGTGTCTGGGGAGCACCAACATCTGCTGTGCCTCCTTTCTGCCTGCCATTTTAATAAATATTTTTGTGGATTTCTTTTTGTATCACACATTTTTTTTTCAGGCTTGAAGGCTGGTTTACAAGGTATTAAAAGAAACTTATGTGCCAATAGCTGTACTCAAGAACAGGCTGGCAACCATGGAGAATTAAAGTGCACACAGACGGAAATGCGTCTTTCCTGGACATAGTTTTACACAGCCACACATATTGCAGGCCTAATGCTTACTGCATTAAGTGCAAGTACAAGGTAGCTGTATGTAACCTGGCAACTCTTATAAACCATATCAATGTAAATATTGGGCTCCTCTCTTTAACACACCAAAGCATAATTAATGAAACTAGCTGTAATTGATTGTGCATGTTGAGAATTTGGCTGTAAGCAGCAAATGCAGTGCATCACACACTTCTCAGTTTCACATCACTGGCAGTGTGCACACAGGACAAACACTAAAACATGAGGAGTAAAGGAAAGGGATGACCAGAAATCAACAAAACAGACAGGGCTCACGCAAAAAACAAAAGAAGAGAACCAAACAGCTCCATGCTAGCTTGAACGGCATGACGATGCTTAGGTGTTTATCAGTGTCCTACATAGCTCTTGCAATCCAATAATGCACATAAAAGCTAAACAGAAGCCATATTCAAAATCACATGTTTACAACCATCAGCCCACTTATGCTTAGCAACATACCACTTAAATCAAGTGCTGCACAATATGACATTTAATGACACGAGCAGGAGTGTAAGTGACAGTCTGGATGTAAAAACAGACATTCTTTGCATTCGCTCATGCTGTCCATGACTTTCATTAGTACCATGTGTATGTGCAACACCTACAGTACATTCAAGTCCATTAAACTGTTTTACAACCAGTGGCTGTATGTATAACAGAGGTTTCTGCTTACCTGGGGTCCTTCTGGATGCTGTCCACAGAGGGCGACCTGACCAGTGTAGCCTCGGGCGGCAGTGCTGGCCCGGATTTGCTGTAGGGTGAGTCGGTTGAAGGGCAGAACTGCAGCGTGCGGTAGGGGTTGGCGTAGTCGGGCGCAGCAGCATAATTAGAGCGAGGGAAGGTGCCCGTGGCATTCTGGCTCCCTGTGCGCTGCAGGGGGATGGGCTCGACGCCAGGAGAGGATGGGGCTGGGACACGAGAGTAAGGGCAAAACACAGAGGTCAAGACTTGCTCGCACAAACGGTTCACACGGTCTTTAGGGTTCAGCAATGGAGTGATTACAGGACATACATGTATAAGGAAAACAAGACAAAAAAAAGAAAATAACATACAGCACACAGTCAGAGTCAAGATGGATACACACTCGAATTATTTAGAAATTTGATGTGTTAACCAATGGGTCTGAGGTGTGTCCTCTTGTCTGAGCACCAGTTCTTGAACTTGCGCTATACTGTCATGGATACGCACGCTTTTCATATGGCCACTTTGCTTTCGTCATTCGTTGCTGCCAGTTTCACAGATAATATTAGCAATGCAGATTTTGTTTTTTCAGTTTTTTGTTCAGACTTGATTCACTTGTGAAACCCCATTGCGCTGCTATATTTATTCCGAACATGTGGCTTTCCAGCTGAGCTGAGCCAGCTTCAAACACTCAGTATTACTAAAAGAAGGGCGGATATTAGATAGGGATGTTTATGATTAACCAGTTAACCGATACCTGATTAAATCAATTTCCAACAGCTGACACTTAGTTCTAATTAATAGTGCAGCTACGCAGCTTAGTTTTTCTCACTGAATCTCAGTGTTTATGCTCTCCTTCTGAATACAACCGTGAGGAGTGCTACAGTTCTAACCCCAAAAGGAAAACTTTTTATTATTTTTTTCTCCCTTTTTCTCCCCATTTCTAGTGCGTCCAATTTTTACCCGATTGCGTTATGCTTCCTCTTTACTGGTGCTGACCCCCACCCCTGATTGAGGAGAGCGAACTGACACGCCCACCTCCGACAGAGGTTGTAATTGCATCAGTTATGAAGTCCCTATCCGGTTCCCTTCCCTGGATGAACAACAGCCAAACCTTGTTCATATAGCTGCCCAGCTCAGCCGGATGGCAGAGGTGAGATTTGATACGATTTATTCGAAATCCCAGCTCTGGTGTGCTAGCGTATTTTACCGCTGTGCCACCTGAGTGGCCAGGAAAACTTTTTATTTTTTAATGTTTAGTTAGATTAAATCATGAACAATGGAACTGTTACACAATAAAATTACAAAGAAAAGCTGTTTAGTGCCAGTATACAGTATGCATGTTAAACTGCTTGTGGAGCAGTTTATTTTTTTATATCCAAATAAAAAAAGGATGTGGATATCTTGCATCATGTTGAAGTATGAAGGTAAAATTAAATTAGTGTCATTAGGAAATGTTTGAATATACAGAATGCATACAGGATGTAATATAATGCATCCCTATTCCTTCTGATTAGAATGTTTTGTTTATAGTATTGAACTATTCGCTGTTGAATCAGTATTAAATCTAAATTGTGAATGCTGAACTGGTTTTGCTCACAGAGATTAAGTTTATCTTACTGTTATACATCACTGCCACATTCACCATGTTACACTGTTTCTCATTAATAAGGTACAAAGACTTACTGATATGAAACTCAGGGATGTGTTTTATATTTTTGATAGGATGCCATCAAACAATGACAATTGGTTGTTGGTTAAAATGAATTGGCAGCATTTTTTGTCGCAGACAATTGAATGGGATGAGGCCTTGCTTTGAGTTATTTTTAGAAAAAGAATATGTTTTAATCCTTCAGTCACAGGAAAAATAACTGTTGTATAATGCACTGAGACACTGAGACCATGACATGCCTTGTGTTTGTAAACCCATGAATTCCAGGTAAATTTTTTTATGTTTCTTTAAATGTTTTTAAGCTGCAGTGCTAAAAATGTCTTCATTACACACTGACTACGCAGCATTATTTAAACACTATTCTGTAACACTGTTATGGCTATGAAACGGACATTGATTAATGATACCTGGCAAACTGAGGCTGCATTACTCATTAATTGCTACTTAGTGCAGAGCATTTATTTCATTTTATTATGTGAAATTTCGGCTCTCTTGGAATCCTGGCAATGGATTGTCAATTGTAATATTAAGCAAGGCACTGGTGATATTATAACCATTAATGTACATACACTACATACACCGATCAGCCATAACATTAAAACCACCTCCTTGTTTCTACACTCACTGTCCATGTTATCAGCTCTACTTCCCATATAGGAGCACTTTGTAGTTCTACAATTACTGTAGTCCATCTGTTTCTCTGCATACTTTTTTAACCTGCTTTCACCCTGTTCTTCAATGGTCAGGACCACCACTTTACACCACGGTATTATTTAGGTGGTGGATCATTCTCAGCACTGCAGTGACAATGACATGGTGTGTTAGTGTATGTTGTGTTGACCATTGAAGAACAGGGTGAAAGCAGGCTAAAAAAGTATGTAGAGACCACAGTCAGTAATTGTAGAACTATAAAGTGCTTGTATATGGTAAGTGGAGCTGATAAAATGGACAGTGAGTGTAGAAACAAGGAGGTGGTCATAATGTTCTGCGTCATCGGTGTACAATAAAACAAAATGTAACTGAAAATTATTCAAACCATACACCAATAACCAAAAAAGCAGTCGGTTTGTGTAGCAGTTGATGAAACTTGAATCTGTACCATTTCCTGCCTGGATTTCAGTATGGACTTTCAATTTAAAAATAGCACTAATGCTCAGACTGTACAACATTACGTGCAGCTCTTACCCTGATTAAAGTTCCTCAGCTGTGATTTCTGATACACTCTGTCCTCATAGATAGGATCAATGTGGTGCTCGGGAGACTGAAGGGGGCGCAGCTCAGTGCCCAGGTGGCCGTGCTGGCTGCTGTATGAGCCTCTGGAGCCTGGACACAACACAAAATACACACAGAGAGAACCTTAAAAATGAATGTTCATATTTGCAATGTAGTAGGATGTTCTGGAGAAACACTAGACATATGGTTGCCAGGAGCCAGCATTGACTTAATAAAAATAATGAGGGGTGACGCTGTGGTGCAGTGGGTAGTGCTGTCACAGCAAGAAGAGCCTTGGTTCAATTCCCCTGCCGGGTGGCCAGGGTCAGACAGCTCGATCAGCCAGCAGAGGCTGCAATAGCATCAGCAGTAAGTAATCAGTTTCACCATTCTCTCCTCTGTGTGTGTGTGTGTGTGTGTGTGTGTGTGTGTGTGTGTGTGTGTGTGTGTGTGTGTGTGTGTGTGTGTGTGTGTGTTTGTGGACTCCTGGTCAGGTCAACAGCACAGCTGAGATTCAAACTTGAGGGCTTGACTCTCCACAGTGCTAGGCTAGCGCTAACACTGCCCGAGCTACGCTGCACTGTGTGTGTGTTCTTGGTCATACCTGCTAGACTGCCGGGTCTCTGCAGAGTGGCATTGGCGTAGAGCTCATGGGAGATCTTATACTGGTCAGAGGAGTGAAGCATGCGTTTGGCGGGCGACAGCGTGGCATAGCTGCCCACAGCCGAGCTTAGCTGGTGAAGTGGAGAGGAGCTGGAGTTGTTACCGTGCCCAGACGAAGCAGATGTGTTGCCTCCAGCTGCCATATTAATGGGAGAGCTGGTGCTGTAGGACTTGGCCAGGCGGCTGGGCGACTGCTTGGGTGAGGACACCCGCTGCAAAGTGGCATAACTGGGCATGTCTAAGGCTGAACCAAGCCTCTGGAGCTTAGAGGGTGAGCCCAGGGCCTGCATGGTAAGCGGAGAGCTCACACGCTGGGCTGGCAGGGTGGCACATGAGTAGTAGACAGAACGCTGATCATCTGGCAAGTTAAAGCTGCTGCCATGACTCTGGGCACCCCGGTCAGTGCCCACCAGCTGGCCTGCTCGGCTAGATGTCACCTGAAATAACAAGCAGTAAGATGTAATATATACAAAAGCATAATACAGTGGGGCCAAAAAGTATTTAGTCAGCCACTGATTGTGCAGGTTCTCCTACTTAGAAAGATGAGAGAGGTCTGTAATTTTCATCATAGGTACACTTCAACTATGAGAGACAAAATGAGAAGAAAAAAAATCTTTTTTTAAAGAATTTATTTGTAAATTATGGTGGAAAATAAGTATTTGGTCACCCACAAACAAGCAAGATTTCTGGCTCTCACAGACCTGTAACTTCTTCTTTAAGAAGCTCTTCTGTCCTCCACTCGTTACCTGTATTAATGGCACCTGTTTGACCTCGTTATCTGTATAAAAGACACCTGTCCACAGCCTCAAACAGTCAGACTCCAAACTCAACCATGGCCAAGACCAAAGAGCTGTCGAAGGACACCAGGAAGAAAATTGTAGACCTGCACCAGGCTGGGAAGAGTGAATCTACAACAGGCAAGCAGGTTGGTGTGAATAAATAAACTGTGGGAGCAATTGTAAGAAAATGGAAGACATACAAGACCATTGATAATCTCCCTCGATCTGGGGCCTCACGCAAGATCTCATCCCGTGGGGTCAAAATGATCATGAGAACGGTGAGAAAAAATCCCAGAACTACACGGAGGGACCTGATGAATGACCTGCAGAGAGCTGGGACCAAAGTAACAAAGGGACCATCAGTAACACACTACGCCGAGAGGGACTCAAATCCTGCAGTGCCAGGCGTGTCCCCCTGCTTAAGCCATTACATGTCCAGGCCCGTCTGAAGTTTGCCAGAGAGCATATGGATGATCCAGAAGAGGATCGGGAGAATATCATGTGGTCAGATGAAACCAAAATGGAACTTTTTGGTAAAAACTCAACTCGTCGTGTTTGGAGGAAGAAGAATGCTGAGTTGCATCCCAAGAACACCATACTGTGAAGCATGGGGGTGGAAACATCATGCTTTGGGGCTGTTTTTCTGCAAAGGGGACAGGACGACTGATCCGTGTTAAGGGAAGAATGAACGGGGCCATGTATCGTGAGATTTTAAGCCAAAACCTCCTTCCATCAGTGAGAGCATTGAAGATGGAACGTGGCTGGGTCTTCCAGCATGACAATGATCCCAAACACACCGCTCGGGCAACGAAGGAGTGGCTCCGTAAAAAGCATTTCAAGGTCCTGGAGTGGCCTAGCCAGTCTCCAGACCTCAACCCCATAGAAAATTTGTGGAGGGAGTTGAAAGTCCGTGTTGCCCAGCGACAGCCCCAAAACATCACTGCTCTAGAGGAGATCTGCATGGAGGAATGGGCCAAAATACCAGCTACAGTGTGTGCAAACCTGGTGAAGACTTACAGGAAACGTTTGACCTCGGTCATTGCCAACAAAGGTTATGTTACAAAGTATTGAGTTGAACTTTTGTTATTGACCAAATACTTATTTTCCACCATAATTTACAAATAAATTCTTTAAAAATCCTACAATGTGATTTCCTGGATTTTTTTTTCTCATTTTGTCTCTCATAGTTGAAGTGTACCCATGACCATTACAGACCTCTCTCATCTTTCTAAGTAGGAGAACGTGCACAATCAGTGGCTGACTAAATACTTTTTGGCCCCACTGTACTTATATTTTTAAAATATAATAAACACAAAAATTCTTTAATGAACACATGAGGTAAAAAGATACGGTTCATGTATTAGCATCTGTGGTATCTGCTGTTACTATATGAAGGGCTTTGTTTCTATGTATACTGGTATGATTTAAAACAGTACTATTTCATAGGGCAGTGACAGCTCAGTGGTTTAGGTATCAGACTAATAATCATAAGGTTTCCAGTTCAAACCCCAACATCGCCAGGTTGCCACTGCTGGGCCCCTAAGCAAGGCCCTTAAGCCTTATGCCAAGTTCACACTACATGACCTTCCAAGTTGCCAGATCGCTGTACAGTTCAAACAACACAACACTACACTATCTCCTGCAATTGGGAATCTTTAAGTGGGTGTGTATTTCACACTACACGACTGATCGGCGATAGGGGATTACACACTACACGATCTATCACCATGAGGAATTGCAGGCGAGTCTGTCCTGTCTCCCAAACTACGTTTTGTCACAAAAACACACGGAAGAAGTGACAAGGGGTTTAATGATACCACGTCCAAAAATGCATGTCAATAATAAGCGAGCAACCAAAGTTGTTTGTGCGCTGATGTGCAGAGTAAAAGCATGTAGGAAAAATAAATGAATCTGAGTGGATTGGGCTATGCGGCCAGCAGGGATTGTCTGTACTGTAGTGAGTTGGAGGTTAATAAATATTATTTGTAATGCAGGGTTGGTATTATGGTTTGGCATGGACGATAAGATCACAAATACTGTAAAGCTTGTGTGTGTGCCGATGTATTCTGATAGAAATCATATTATGCCTCTGTCCCACGTTTTTACACTCCTCCCCCAGGTTTCCCCTTACCCCGTATCCTGCGTTATAATTGGCTGTAGTTCGACATAGCACCTTACTCGCTGCTGCTCGCAATGCTTTTCACACTACAGGATTTTGAGTTGGCGATATTTAACATGCCAGATATTTTTCTCAAGTGGCGAGCCGCTCGGATCGAGTCATTGAACAGTTCACACAGTGATCAAGAGCAGAGTTTCGATCCCCGAAAGAACACCGAGTTGCTTCCGAGGTGCCACATCTAGCGACAACCAGTCAGCGAGCAAAAATCAGGTCAAAAATCGTGTAGTGTGAACTAGGCATTAGTTGCTCCAATTGTATTCAGTCATAATTGTAAGTCGCTTTGGATAAATGCTGCAAATGTAAATGTCATCACAGTAAGTCACAGTGTTCCATACATTAGCTTTACGTCATCCTTTGGAACCCTCCTATTGGTGGATTTTATCAGGCCTCACAGAACAGTCACATATAGTAAGAGTATAATATTTTGATCCAAAATTTCAGACACCACAAAGTGTCGCTTGTGTTCCAGCAGCTTCTAGTTTATGGCATATCTGTTTTTTAGTGGCTGCTGGATTACAAATGACCATCCTGACAAATTACCCTGTTGCATACAAGACCACTGTTCCATGCAGATCTACACAGATCTACACAGAGCTTTCCAGACTTTCTCACTATAATAATGCTTTTAGCTTTGTTTAGGGACCCTTCTCAAACATGCACGAAGGAGTCACTAGCGTTAGTTTATTAGAATCACTATGATAAACTAGTAGGCCACGCCGCAAAGTGAAATTGCATTATATAGTTTTAACCCATCAAAAGCAATGGACCCCTACAGGACATCAGCAGGTAAAACAATTTGGGAAGGACCATTCTCAGCACTACTGTGTCTGATAGACTCATACCAGAACAACACACACCATTATGTTAGTGTCATTGCAGAACTGGGAAAGGTCCATCACCCACCCAGGTATCAGCTGGTCACTGAGGGTCCTATGGGATTCTGTTTGATTGATGAATGTCATACAGGGGGTGATTAGGGGAACAGAGCAACAGATCGTCCGCAGTTGGTAATTGGATACCCACACTGTTCATCTGTATTTTTATGTATAGTAATAATCAATGTGTAAAATAATCAATGAATATACGTATCAGTTAGGTGTAGCTAATAAAGTGCGTGGAGAGTGAATAATTTATGTATTCATTTATTTGCAAGCAATTTGTCCTATTTTTAGAAAACCCAAATTAACTATCAAACTAATTAGAATTTTGTATAAGTAATGTAGATGTAGATTCTTCAGACAGACTGGCATAACAGCAATGCATTTACCATCATGTCAATGATTTTGTCATACCTGATTGTAGCTGTGCACAGCCCCTCCCACCTGAGCACCACGTGCTAGGGGTTGGGAGGTCGCCGGGTCGCCCAGGGCCAGGGTCTGGCTGCTATGGTAACCAGTTGGATAGGGAAAGGTGCCCTCCTGATTATTGAGCTGTAGAGCACTCTGGGACAGGATGCCTCCTCCTGAAAAGAAGGACATAAACATGTATAATGCAGGTGACCTCTCTTTGCTCTTTCCTAAACACACTCTATTTTCTCTCTTGTTTCTCTCGTCCTGCTTCGCTTCATGCATTCCATCACTCTCGCTTACAGGACGGGTGAACAGAGATGGATGGAGGGGGCATGTATAATTAATCAAGGCTCAAGTCATCGAGAATGGGGTCAGCAGGAGCAGAAATCACTTTTGTCTGTCCGCCTCTTTCTCCCAGACACAGAAGGAGACTGAATTGCTTGACTGGTTTTGAGTGGTAATGCTGATCCTAAGGCACAAACTGTGCCACTGAGCTTCTGCTCTGACAAAATGCATGCTTTTCAACCAACAGTCACCAGATAAAGCCAACAAGATCTGTCTGTTTTGTCAGAACAAGCACAGACAAGGCGAGACACCCTTCCTTACAGCTGCCATTACAGCCACTAGACGCTTTAGGCACAAATAATGAAGGTCAGTATAGTTTACCATCTTGAAGATACTCATAAATTCAGCACACAAACAACAGTGCACATTTATTTTTACTTCATTTTATTTTCTGTGCCATTTTTCCTGTTTGGGTGTTTCTAATTTCTCTTTTAAATGGTTCCCATTTAAACGAATTGTCTATAATTAACCTCACATTACTATCCTTTAAAGGCACATCTTATGGACACATGCCTGTACACATGACTTATAGTAAGGCTAATCACTAGTAACGGCTAGCGATGCACCCATCATGCATTGTGCCTATTGTGCAAGTCTCTGGAGGCAGTGTTATAATCTAGAGCTGTTACAATTAGTCAGGTCAAGGTTCAGCACTATTATGAGGCAATAAATAAAGTCAGCTGACTACCTGAATGACCCAAATGACCAGGTTATCCCATCAATGTTTTTTGTTCTTTGTTGATGGCATACTGATGGTACAGACACAGAACAACGATACCAAGTTTCATCAAGCTCAAACTGGTTTAGGGAACATGGGGAAATATTTTCACACAAAGGCTTTATGAAGTGGGTCGACTCTCCTGTCATCAATGCCAAATTAATATATTAACAGCAGACCTTCTGCTTCACGTGGAAACTCCGGGTTATATGTTAAAAACGGTCTGAACACCCCAACAGTACATGTTTGTACGCTGCCTTACAATAGTAACTAGGCTGTTGTTGGATGTTAGATGACCCTTAAATGACAAAACTGGTCAACTGTAGTATTTTAAGTGCTTGTAGTGGTCATACAGTGTAAGCTCTGAGTTTTATAAACATGTCATTAATCCTAGGTTGCTCCTCAGTTCGTACAAGACAGTTTGCATTGTGCTGGTCACCAGCTATTATCTCGGCTTGGTCTTTGTGGAGTATGCCTCTGTGCAGCTAACCTTCATATTTTACTGGCCCTGAATATTGATCTAAGCTATGTACAATGATAATGTATACAGTACTTTCTTTATTTATTTACTTATTAGGATTTTTATGTCATGTTTTACACACTTTGGTTACATTCATGACAGAAGTCATGGACAATTTTGTATCTCCAATTCACTTCACTTGCATGTCTTTCGACTGTGGGAGGAAACCGGAGCTTCCGAAGTAAACTCATGCAGACACAGGGAGAACATGCAAACTCCACACAGAAAGGACCCCAAATGAGGATCGAACCCAGGACCTTCTTGCAATGAGGCGACAACGCTACCCACTTTCTTTATACAAGCCTATAAAGATGGTCATTGGTCAATATGATAAAATATATGTAGCACCCCTAAGGGCTGTACATTACAGCTGTTAATTGATTTCAAAACTTTGATGATCATCATTTTCAAATTTATAACAAAATAGTAATAATATAATAAAATGTGTGTAGAGAAACTATCATAAAGCAGCCAAGTAGAAGTTATCCAACCATCCTTAGTCAACTAAAGAGACATTTGCTTAATCTTCAGGCATTTTAGTCCCACCGTGCTGCTCTGTATACATCTCTCTATTGACACGATCAGCCCGATCTATTCAGAGCAATGAATGCACATGTGATTACTTTTGAACGACAGTATTTAAAGCTTGATTTAGTTCCCCAAATTGTACCCATGAGGGTAGTGTCAATATCCCTTTTTCGGTCAAGTAGAGCAATTCACACATGCAGCTTCTGCTGTTCATAATGGGTCATGGCAGGTAGTGCTCAGTGCCAGGTGCCCTGAATACAGCAAAGGCCAAAGGACTCTCCCAGTGAAAGAAGGTGAATATCAACCGCAGAAGGAGCAGCCCTGAACTGTGAACACCTGCAAACCTTCATTATCTGCTTCTGCATCTGGCGGATTCAATTCTACCCCCATCACTCAATGTCAGGTCTTACTTTAAATGGTACATTGTGCCTGAATAGATTTATCAGTAGAAATCATGAGAGGTGAATGCACCTGGGACTTGTTCCACAGGTGTCACAGACAATGGTTCTTTACGTTCCTGGTCCTGCTAATCTACTGCTGTGCTACGCCTCGAATCATTACATAGAAGGTACTGTGCTCACTTTCACCTGTTGTAAACTCCTGTGAATCCAGAATGCCAGACTCTTGCAAAGATCTAATGCAGGAGTCCACCAGCTCCAGGCCAGTGGTCAGCTCTTCCTCTATGTCCTTCGGTCCATCTGTGGCGAAAAAGCAATAGACAAAAAAAGAAAATTATAAAAGTCATTTACATTTATGTAATTAAGTCATTGTCAAGTCATGTTTCATTTACTAAAGTGCAACAGGACAAAGAAGAGCAAGCTGAAAGTTAACCATATTTCTAAAATGTTAAAAACCATATATTGGTCAAAAATGTTTATAAGCCTTGGTGATGTATTGCAAGATTGAAAGATTTTGCAGAAATTCATAATTTTATCCAGACGCCACATTACTTTTGCACTGAACATACAAATTGGCCAGTAACGTGAGCATGCAGCTGAGCTACAGGTAATTCCCATTTCATATACATGATTATACACACATGTTCACAGTGGGGGTGACTCAAACACCTCACCTCCATAATCAGAAGGAGTGTCATCATAGATTTGGCCAGATAGTGTAACTGCTTCACAGAGGATCCTGGTAATTACATGATTAAGTGGACTAATTAATGTGCACCTTCATTGAACTTAACTGAGATTTGAACAGTCGACCACCCATCCGCTTTCATAAATAATGAAAGCATGCTGGCATTCAGCATCTCCACATTTCTAACCCTGTCTGATTTTCTGCAGAGCCTCCAAAGGCACTTTCCCGCTATAACTTAATCAATTCAGTCAGATGGGCCTGTATTTTTGGTTGACGAGTACAGTTCTGCAGTCATGTGACCCTGACAGATGGTGACAGCTGTCAGCACTTGGCTCCACGGAGCGCGCTCACTACTTCCGTAGTGTTCGGCAAGTCTGGAGCTATTAGTCACGCACAGCTTTTCATGACTCTCAGCACTGCTTTATTATGGTACATCAGGCAAAAACAGGGGATCTGATCTATCGCTTTGATTTTAGGATTTCGAAGTAATCTACTGTACCTTGGTTGTTCCAGCGAAACTTCTCATCAGCAGAACTGCAGAAGAAAATGAAAGAACGAGTTAGTTATGATGCAGAATAATCAAAATTACACAATGCATTAGATTTGTTTTAAGTTTCCCTTTTCACCACAGTTTTAACCTGGTCAGGGTTGTTGGGTTGGGTTTCCTTGGAAAACTGGGCACAAGGCAGGTATACACCCCCGCCCCACAAACGGCTGATAGCACCTGCTTTGATGGGCTAGCAGTAAAACTGATACCAATGTGGTTCGGTGTCCACACAAACAATGTACAGAGTATCTTCTCACAATGCGGGGTGAGCTTAGTGTGGGGTAATATTAATATGTCCTTGTGTAGGAACCCAACACTGGCAGGTGATAAGAAGTGGCCGCAGATTAAACACTTGTCGTCAGAGCAGGCGTGTGGTGATCCAGATCGGGGGTTGTGCAAGCAGCAATCAGGAATTAGATATGACTACAATGGGAGATAAAGTACTTGGATTTTTGTTATAATATGTGTAAAATTTGACTGATCTTGCAACGTCTGGATTTTTAGCACAAAAACAATTGTACATTGTGTTTTTTATTGAGCACATTCATTCTTGCTGGAAGGCCTCATAAAAGCTTTATTAATATTCCATGTAGCTGCAGATCAGACCTGTAAAGCAGTGAGAAATCAGATCATTCAGCCCATGCAACAGCATCTGAGTGTGGTCAGTGTATATACTCATTCTGTTGTTTATTACTCCTGTGTTTGGCTCAGTCATGTTACATCATTTAACTTTTATCAAGCTGTAGGTGACAAACTTAAATTTCTTATTACAACCTTTTACTGCAACATTCCCAGGTCCTGAGGCAGTCTCCAACCAATATGCCCCCTCCACCAGGCTTCTTAGTAGTGTGAAGCTCACATTAGTTTTCTCTCATGCAGCATGGCCGAGGTGTTCAACTATATACAGAAGATGTTGTGAAACATCCAGGTGGTCTTTTGGAAACGTGATTGTCTGGAGAGCAGTGATTTTCTCTGTGGTGTCTTATTATTAATAGTATTGTATTACATACATTAATGTATTACATACTTCTGTTTGCAGACAATTAGTCTCAGTGAGGTCTGTAGAAATGAATGTGGTCTTTTTTAGCTGTATGCGTCTTCTTCTAAGGTTCTGTGAAATGTGTTTTGATGGAGCCATGATTCACATGAACAGGCATTTGATGATATGAGCAGAATAAGAACCATGTTGTCTTTTTATAGGCCATCTTTAACCTCATCTCAGTCAAGAGAGTCAAACACCCTACTTTCAAATAAAATGTGACCTTACATCCTTCCATTAGTTAGCTGTTATTTCAAATACTTATAAGCAAATAAGCAGAATTGCGAATAAATTAATCAATGTCTTCACCAGAGACATAAAAAGTAGCCACTGTATAATTCCCATAACCCTGTCCTATAATACACAAAGTGTAATCACATCTCATTAAATGGATTATAATGCATAATGTGTATTTATAAAACAGTGCTGTTTTACTACACCCCACTTTTTGAAACATAACCACTGATAAATCAATGAAGACTGTTGGAGACTGAAAGAGTGATGACTATTATAGATCAGAAGGAAACGAGGGGTTGAAAAACAGAATGCGGCGGATCAATGCTTTGCAATGACAGCCTACAGGAAACGCAGTTTTAGCCCTTGAGCCATCAGGAGGTTAAACACTTGCTTAGTGTTTCCACTGTTATGCTACATCTGTTTAACCATTCTATAGATTTCTGTTCCACTGTTTTTGTTGAGTGTGAATTCCGGCTTCAAGCCTTTCTGTTACTGTGTGAAGGTCACGACTTACAGCAACAAAAACCAAAGCATGAGATTAGAAAGGCTACAGCACGTTATTCCCAGAACTCCAGCTATTTATCTCCAATTATACAGTGAACAATTCGCACACAGAGACTGCCTGCATGAAGAGATGAGCTACAAGAAAATCTCACTAATCATTCAGGCACCGAGTCTAATGAGCAAGCCAGCAGCATTACGATTGCTTATGCTACTGTGGCCCAACTTTTACTTTTATTTACATTTGTGGCATTTAGCAGACTCTTTTATCCAAAGCGACTTAAGATAAGATAAGATAAGATTCCTTTATTGATCCCCATGGGGGAAATTCAAGTGTTACAGCAGCTCCAGTACAGTGTAAGTATAGTAAGTAGAGTAAATAAAAGTAGAATAAAATAGAAAAATAAGGAAAGAAATTTGCTATGCAATGCAATTACTATTATACATCAGTATGGCAATTACTACAATATAATACAAACACTATATATTCTAATATATACATATGTGTAAATAATGAAACAGAGTCCAGTGCTGGGCAAAAGGGTAGGGGGGGGTCTTGAGTTATTGTTGGGGGGAAGCTGGCTCATCAGTGTGAGGACAGCCTGTGTATTCTGCTACTGTTATGCAGTCTGATGGCAGTTGGCACAAAAGAACGTCTGAAGCGCTCAGTCTTACTTTTCGGTGGAATTAGTCTATGACTAAAAGAACTACCCAGCCGCCATAGTTCTACATTGAGAGGGTGAGAAGGATTATTCAGGATGGCCCTGATTTTGTCCTTTGTTCTTCTCGCACATACCACCTCCAGACTGTCCAGCTGTAGACCCACCACAGAACTGGCTTTCCTGACCAGCTTATTTAGTTTGTTGGCATCTCCAGCCTTGATGCCACCACCCCAGCACACCACAGCAAAAAAGAGGGCTTGATACAATTTCAGCAATTAAGGCCTTGAATAGGCAACATTCTGCTTACTAGTCCAGTACCTCAACCACTGTCTTATTTATTGTGGAAAATTGGAAAAAGACACAATATTTTATTCCTACAAATATTTAACTTAACCCTAATCCAATCTAAACACCATAATTGCATCCAGTGAAATTAGACTGCTTATTGTTTGTTTGTTTATTAGGATTTTAATGTCATGTTTTACATTTTGGTTACATTCATGACAGGAACGGTAGTTATTAATTAGATTAAAAAGATTCATCAGTTCACACAAGTTTATATCGTCATGGACAATTTAGTATCTCCAATTCATCTCACTTGCATGTCTTTGGACTGTGGAAGGAAACCGAAGCACCCAGAGTAACCGGAGCACCTGGGGAAACCGGAGCAGCTGGGGATCGAACCCAGGACCTTCTACTGCTTATTGTAGAGTAAACTTTTTTTGTTTAATTTAAACAACATGGGGCTCATAATTAGATGGTATAGATGGCAGGGGTGTCTGACACCAGGTTGGCTTACCTGGCTAGGGTTTTAGACCATGTGCATTTTAATCTATTTAAGGGGTATTAATTAATAGACTGGTATTTGTAGGGCATTAGAATGATGATTAGAATGAGAAACAATTATTCAATCTATTAACTAATACAGAGTTGTTTGAACTGATCAACTGACCAAGATAAAGATATATTTTTTCTCTGATAGCAGTTGCCTATTCCAGGTTGACAATGTCTGCACCTACAGGACATCACGGCTAATTGAGTATAAAATGTATGTAAATCATATGCAATGAGTTTCAAAGTCACTGGATCTTGATCTAACCATGCATAGGAGATTTTGAACTGATGTCTTAGGCACCGCTATCTTTAAAACATTAAAGGAATTGGATTGGCACTCTGTTAGAATGTATTCCTGCCTTGCACCCAGTGTTTCGGGGGAAATCAGATCCATCACACCCCTGACCAGGATAAAGCTGTGATAAAAAAAAATTTAAAAAAAATACACAGACAGGACCCAGACCATCCCACCTGGGGATTGAACCCAGGACCTTCTTGCTGTGAGGCGACAGTGCTACCCAGTGTGCTTTTACCCATGACAAAAGACTCAAACAAATACAAAAATGTATTAAAACCCAATCAAGAAAAGAGAACAAAATGTCAAGTGTATTTCTGAAACATTATCTTTCAAAAATTGGCTCGTTTACTTGAGACTGAAACTTTTGCATGTGTTGTGGACAGGAATGCATATGTTGCATATTTACGTAAGTGATAACCAACAAGCATATTGCGTCCCATCAAAACATAAAACAGAAAACTAAGCTTCATATCAACAAGTCACACATGCTTTACTGATTAAAAAATATATTACAGTGAACATAGCAGTAATGTAGAACAGTAAGATAAACATATTATCACCTCGAACTAAACCAGTTCAGCATTCAGAACATAGATTTTATACAAAGCCAGAAGCGACCACTTTATTACAAGCGCTAGTTTTATTCTGGTTAGGGTCATAGCAGGCCCAGGTTCCCCTGGGAAACAGTGAGCACAAGGCAGCCATAATCTGGACAGGGTGACAATCCATTACAGGCCTTTAACCTGCCCACCCCTCCACCAGACACAGCCAATTATTAATAAGGTGCCTGTTTGTCTATCTGTATATGTTTGTGTAAATACCTGGCTGGATAATATCAAACCAGTAAATGCAGATTTCAGCAGAGTTGAGCTAGCACAATAGACTGCGGCATCACACAAGCGCCCTGGCGACACGGTGGCTCAGTGGGTAGCACTGTCGCCTCACAGCAACTGCAGAGCTGACACCATACTAACACAAGCTGGCTTCACTGTTAGTGATTTTAATGCCTGATATTTCTGCATAAAATGTTCCTGATTAGATTAGAACAGGGGTGGGCAAACTTTTCGGCTCAAGGGCCACACTGGGTTTTAAAAATTGACAGACGGGCCGGGTGGGTGCGAAGGTGGGGTTTTGGAACTAATTTATTTTCATGATAAAAGGATGAATTTTTGAATATAAGTGAAATGTCAGGCTCATTCCATTATGTGCACATTTACACGTGTGAATGTGATTATTTAATCTTTGTTTCTACCTGGTGTATCGCCGTCTAAACAAAACCAATTCAGCTTTTAAAGCAGCACTTTCGACATACGTTAATGGTCTATGTGTGACGTTTTAAACCAGCCAAGTGGTTAGATCACGCTGGCGTAATAGGCGACTCCAGAGGGGTAGTAGGGCTCAGTGCGATGGCAAATGTGACAAATGTATAGACTCGATAGACTCGGCTTTAGCAAAGGTCTAGTGGAATCAATTGAAACGCAGGATATTGCAGGAAAAAGGTGAAATGAATGCGGTTTAAGAACAATCTTGGAAATACCCAGCGGGCCAGATTAAACAGTCTAACGGGTCGTATGTGGCCCGCAGGCCGTAGTTTGCCCACCACTGGATTATGAATAAATCTCCTACTGCAGGTTGTAAACATGGTGGGGGTGGGTAAGAGTTTTTTAATCTGCGTTCTACTCTGTACAGACTGTAGCCCTGATTTGGCATCAGCTGTTGGAAATAACTTTAAACTAGACATTTACATTTTAGGCATTTAGTAGATGCTCTTATCCATAGCGACTTACAGAAGTGCTTCCATAGTGAACATTTCATTACTCTAGTTTAAGTAAACAACAGTCCAAGAACACAAGTCTGCTAAAACCTAAAACCAAAGTTGTTGTTTTTTTTTTTTTATTAAAAAGAGCATTAGTAAGTAAGTACAAGTCAGCTTAAGTGCTTAGTAAAGAGGTGATGAAGGTTTTTAATCGTTTTTAAAGACAGCAAGAGACTCAGATGTTCGGACAGACAGAGAAAGTTCGTTCCACCACTTGGATGCCAGTACAGAGACATTTTTAACCCACAGCAATGAATTTTGTTGGTTATTGGTAAACCGATTAATCCAAAGTAGTGCTCTGAAAATCACGAGTTAAGCTCAACCAAGTTGCCACTGTTGGGACACTGAGCAAATAAATGATGTAGACCTAAATGTAATAGTTGTGGATTAAACTCTTCCAGTGTCGTTGTGGGTTTTAGAAAAACACAGCAGGCACAGACAGATACATAAAGTGTATCTATGAGTGTGTGCCGTGGAGTGTATGAGGGATGAGACATGACAGACAGAAGTCTGAATAAGAGTAAAGTGCACTATGACAGGCCAGAGCAAAGCTGAAAATGTCTTTTGTCTTATGTCCGCATGTGAATGAAAGAAGATATGAAGAGATAAGGGGGAGAGGGACAGGAAGACAGAGAGAGTCAGGTCCAACTCTGCTGGGGGTCATCGGGTCATTCACAACCGAAAAGAAAAAGACAACAATAGAGAACGCTGTGGGCTAAAACAGCATCACTACAAAAAGTGGCTTTTGATTCCAAACACAATAAGACAAGCGCTAGTTTTATTCTGGTTAGGGTCATAGCAGGCCCAGGTTCCCCTGGGAAACAGTGAGCACAAGGCAGCCATAATCTGGACAGGGTGACAATCCATTACAGGCCTTTAAGCCGCCCACCCCTCCACCAGACACAGCCAATTATTAATAAGGTGCCTGTTTGTCTATCTGTATATGTTTGTGTAAATACCTGGCTGGATAATATCAAACCAGTAAATGCAGATTTCAGCAGAGTTGAGCTAGCACAATAGACTGCTGCATCACACAAGCGCCCTGGCTACACGGTGGCTCAGTGGGTAGCACTGTCGCCTCACAGCAACTGCAGAGCTGACACCATACTAACACAAGTGGCTTCACTGTTAGTGATTTTAATGCCTGATATTTCTGCATAAAATGTTCCTGATTAGATTAGAACAGGGGTGGGCAAACTTTTCGGCTCAAGGGCCACACTGGGTTTTAAAAATTGACAGACGGGCCGGGTGGGTGCGAAGGTGGGGTTTTGGAACTAATTTATTTTCATGATAAAAGGATGAATTTTTGAATATAAGTGAAATGTCAGGCTCATTCCATTATGTGCACATTTACACGTGTGAATGTGATTATTTAATCTTTGTTTCTACCTGGTGTATCGCCGTCTAAACAAAACCAATTCAGCTTTTGATTCCAAACACAATAAGACAGAAAATAGACCTGAATGGCTCATTTTAAACATTTCTAGTATCTAGTATTTTTTAGTTGAAGCTAAAAGTTTACTTATATGAGCATATATACATCACAGCAGTTCCATGATTTTAATGGTTTTTGCAAACCTTTTATAGAACTCAATCCTTTAAACATATGCTATACTTTCACAGGTTTATTGTGGGTTTTCTTAATTCCTACAGCTGCCATTATACCATTACACACAGGACTAGTTTTTAGCCAAAGTAGGGAAGAAAATCTGAAGTGTTACCCTATGCTCAGAGGACGCTTTGTCCATATGGTCTGATGTGATTTTGAAACTACTTCGGAAATTAAAAACAAAAAAAACTTTTCAGCAGAATACTCATGATTACCATTATCGTGGTCATGAGCATGGCAGCTCAGAAATGAGGGTACTTGGACTATTTATCAGAACGCTGCTAGTTCGAGCCAAACATTGCCTAGTTGGACCCCTGAGCAAGGCCTTTAACCCTCAATTGCTGGCACTGTACAGAGTCACAATTGTTATTGTAAGTCTTCTTTTTTGCACAGTAAAGTTTTAAGTGGCATTTGTGCATGTAACTCTGTATTGTAGTGCTTGACAAAGGTTTGCCAAAGTAATCCCCTGCTCATGTGGTTTTATCAGCTATTGTTGAGTGGCGGTTCTTGATGCAGAGCCGTCTGAGGGAACATAGATCATGGGCATTCAGCTTAAGCTTGCGCCATTTGTCTTTATGCAATAAAATTCTTCTCGATTCCTTGAATCATTTAATGATATTATGCACTGTAGAGGGAGAAATATGCAAATCCCTTCCAATCTTTCTTTGAGGTACATTGTTTTTAAGCATTTGAATCATTTTCTCACACATTTGTTGACAAACTGGAGATCCTCTGATCATGAGGCCTTTCCTGGATGCTGCTTTTGTTCCAAACAATGATTACAATCACCTGTTGACATCACCTGTTTGTCACATCATTAAGTAGTTTTTTCACTGCATTACTAGCCCTAATTTACCCCCGTACCAACTTTTACTTGGAATGTGTTGCAGGCCTGAAATGCAGGAATGGAGGTTTATTAACAAATGAAATGAAGTTGAGCAGACAAAACATGAAATATCTCAGATTCAAACTGTCTGCAATCAAGTAAAAGTCAAAGTAAATGTAAGGAACATTTTTATTTTATTTGCATTTTCCATACTGTCCCAACTTTTTCTGATTTGGGGTTGTAGTTTAAAACAAGAAGCTCTGCAGTGTCGTCACTGCAGTGATAAAAAATGAAAAGGAAGTGGGTTAATGAAACTTTGTTTGCTGCAATTAATCTTATTAAAGAGATATGAAGCAACAACCAATTCCTGGATTGGAAAACGTGAATTGCAATTTAAAATCTAAACACAGTGTCCTGGGTTTGTAACTGACTAGACACCATGCTGAACGCTGTGGTTCTAATTTATTATAAAAAAAAAAACAGTTCAGGGTTGTTTGAATCAAAGAGAACAATTTTCTTTCCTCCATGACTGTGCTTAGCTTCTGACTACGTCATATAAACAGTTTGCGTCACTGTGTCTTGCATTTTGATCCATTTTGCTGCTGACCCTTTTAAATCAGATTAAAGTAGTTAAAAAACAAGCATCAGAGCAGTAAATATGCTCAGTACATGACGCACAGCGGCAACATTGGCGAAGTGGCCTCACTCCTGCAGCCTAACATTTGCTAACAATCTCACATTCACACCAGACTCCAAAAACTTCAGTATTTACTTTTTTTTACTACTGAGTAGTAAATCTTGAACATTTGTTTTGCATTTTCCCCCAATTTTCCTCCCAATCTAGTTGTGTCCAATTACCCTGATTGTATTACGCTTCCCTGATGCTAACCTCCACTCCTGTCTGAGGAGAGCCGCAACTGACACACATGCGCACATCGACACATGCGCAGTAGCCGACTTCATCTTTTCACCTGCACGAAGCAAGTTCATATGCGGATCAGCTTTGTGTACAGAGAGCCACACCCTGATCCCATTATTCCTCGTCTCTGTGCAGGCGCCATTAATCAGCCAGCAGAGGTTGTAATTGCATCAGTTGTGAGGAATCTCCTGTAGAAGCCCAGCCTGGCGGTAGCAGAGCTAAGATTCAAACTGACAAGCTTGAGATGTCTGGTGTGCTAGCGTATTTTACCGCTGCACCACCTGAGCACCCTCATCTTTAAAAAATATTTAAGGAAATGTATTTGTGTCACATGTATGTATCAGGCACACAGCTCACACGATGGTGGCATGGTGGCTAAGTGGGTAGCACTGTCGCCTCACAGCAAGAAGGTCCTGGGTTCGATCCCCAGATGGGGCGGTCCAGGTCCTTTCTGTGTGGAGTTTGCATGTTCTCCCCGTGTCCGAGCGGGTTTCCTCTGGGTTCTCCGGTTTCCTCCCACAGTCCAAAGACATGCAAGTGAGGTGAATTGGAGATACTAAATTGCCCATGACTGTGTTCGATATAACCTTGTGAACTGATGAACCTTGTGTAATGAGTAACTACCGTTTCCTGTCATGAATGTAACCAAAGTGTAAAACATGACATTAAAATCCTAATAAACAAACAAACAGCTCACATGAACAGAATGGTCTGTAAAAACCTTGTTTAGCACAACCTCTTAGCAAAATCTCTTCTGATTTGTATGTTTAAACCAGGCCACACTAAAGCATCATTTACAGCAGCCATAACACCTAATACAGCATGTAAAAAGAATTCCTTCAATAGTGCTAATGAAAGTTGATAAGTGCTGATCTATTCAAAACAGAGCCACGCCACCCATTAGCCAGCACTGAAACATGAGGAAAGACTCGTCGTAGTACTTGCTGCTAATGTGAGCGAGCTAAATGTAGACACTGCTTTACCAAAAAGCATGCGAGCAGAACACATAAATACAACCATCTGATCAGCACAATGACTTCAAATTCATAAAGCAGGCTTAGGTTTCTCAAACAGAAAACCATATGTGCTAACGCACCACCCTACTGCATGAAATAAGACCATGATTAATGCATAATCAAAATATTAGTGGAATCAATTTCAGTTTTTCTATAAATGAGAAGAATTGAGAAGAAATATTAAGCAGGTGGAATACAATATGAACAATAACATTCACGTGGCAGAGAAATCAGGGAGGGAGAAAGAGCACTGAAAAAAGAATAAAGAATACATGCAGAAGAAAATCATGATTTTTCAGGGATAGAAAATGCCTGTGCAGCTTTTTAAGGGACACTCAGACCTAATAATGAAAACAAAAAAATACAACCATCTGTTGCAAACTTGCCCCATGTACTTTTACAGTTATGATGCCTTTTTTTAAAGCCAAACTGCCTGTTGGATAAGGAACTTCTTGGATGTACTTATGCAAAGGGCTGGGCGATATGACTAAAAAACGTATATCTCAATATGCTTTTGAGAAGTGGCGATATACGATATGATGTGATATCATTTAAATTTAACAAAGTGCAATGGCAGACCACTGCCCGTATTTATATTTTGTATTATTACAACAAACCAGCAGAATCTCACAATTACATTTCTGCTGTATATTTTACTTCAGTAAAAAAAAAAATCCCGAAAAAGTTCTATATTTGATAATGCTTTACTATCATCGCAAAATGAAAGCACACGGTAAACAGCAGCACCATGACCCAGAACAACCACACAGCAGCATACAATTATAACCAGTGCTTACCTGAGCTTCTCTTCTTCAAATTGAAACCAAATCTATATCCGTGTGTTGTTCCATTAGGCATATAATATACTTTTTGTAAATGTTTACCTTTATGTTCCCAGCATATTTCCAAAATATTTACTGCACAAAACTCTACTCTGTTGTGCATCATCCCTCCGGAAGCCGAACCATTTCTATTCAAATGAACCATGCACCGTCTTTTTTTGTATTAAATCTTCGCAGCAAAGTACATTTTTTTTCATAGTTGCCGGACTTATAACGTTATTAACGAGGTAGACATGCATGAGCTTAATGAACGTGGGGAAAATTATCGATATATTTCGATATACCGCCCAGCCCAACTTATGCACAGCAATATTTAGCCAGCTTGTACCAGAAAGCCCTAAGCCAACAAAAGGAGCAAAAAAACACAGGTGGATTTCAAACATCGTGTAACATCGCAAATTTTCAGAAAAGATTATTTAAGGTTTATAAACTGAAATGATCTTTTACAGTCCTGAACTTTTCCCCCACAGTTTTTGAAGAAAAAATTAATGAGTTTTTCATTTTCTTGTAGCTCTATTTAACTGACAAAAAACACTTAAAATTTTATGCCTGCAAAAAACTAAAAAGGTGAGACAGAGGCATGTTTACCAAGATGGCAGTTTTGCAAGATCAATTTTACTCCATTCTTGCTTGATACGAGACTTTAGCTGCTCAATAGTCAGTGGTCACTGTGGTCTGATTCTCCTCTTTATGCTGCATCTTATATTTTCAACAGGAGATCTGGACTGCAGGCAGACCAGTCAAGCAGACGCACTCTGTGTCTACGAAGCTACGCTGTTGTGGCACCTACAGAATGACGCCTGGTATGGTCTTGCTAAAATAACCATGGACTTCCAAAGAAAATAAGTGGCCCTGATGGCAGTAGATATCTCTCCAAAATCCCAGTACATTCTGTGTCGATACCTTCACTCTTGTGCAAGTCACCAATGCCATGAGCGCTGATGAACCACAATAATATAACAAACATTGGCTTTTGCATGTTGGCTTTTCACTGCTAACAGTCTGAATGGTCCTTTACACGTTTGTCATGAAGACATTGTTGTCTGTTTTTTTTCCAAAAAAAATGTTGAATCACAAATTTCGGAGTTACTGATTCTTGTTTTTATAGCTATTTACAAAATATTCCAGCTTCTGTGGAAATTGGGTTTGTGAGGTCTTTTTTTCCACTTAATATCAAACTAGTGATCGTTCCAAAGATTTATTTAAATTCACATTCATAGTGCAATGTTACATGCAGTGTGACATTTTAAATTCTTTCTGCCATATGACAATGCTTACAAATTACAAAGTTAATTATACTGTGTATTTGCAGCACATTTTATTTGTATTCTTTATGGTCGAGGTTGATGGTGTTTGTTAGCTGATGTCTTTACCTAAGTCACAGCTTGTGTGCACACACTTTCCAGCTGTATGTAATAGTTGGTAACTATTATGTAATGATGATAAAGATTAACTCTAATGCCCCTTTTTTCAGTGCATGGTACCCTACGGTACAGTTTGTTCAGTGTTTGATGGTTGGTCAGAACACTTAGTCCATGCACATTCATCTCACGACTTTTCCAGACATCTTTCGAAAAATGACACCAAAATGCAACTCGGCACATGTCACCACCCCACAGTGATGATCAGTTTGACATACTTTCTCTGTGGGAAGCTATCAAGCAACTAAGCACAACCATTCCTCTCAGTATGTGCTGCTGACTCCTTTCATTTATTTCTCATGTTTTCCCACCACTTTATCCTGGTCAGAGTCTAGGTGGGTCTAGGAATCACTAAACGCAAAACCCATGTCCCCCCTTCCCAGCCAATCACGTCCAGCTGACTGAATCTCTGGGGATTTGAACACTGAATCCCAGCGGTAGTGGGCAAGCATGATTTACAGCTGTGCCACCTGTGCACCCCCTGCCCTCTCTGCTGCTGACTGTTCTGCAAATTATACACACCACTGAATCCCAGTTTCTAATGTGATAACGAGCCATTTTATACTTATGGCAGCAGCATATTTATTAAGTAGTTTAGACGTAAGACCATGTCATTGCAACACGACATTCTCTAGAAGTTAAACACACATAATTCTGTAAGAATCCACTGATTTTGTTTCCCTTAAGGTAAGGCCCAGCTCAAACCATAAAAAACAGTCAACATTTTTTGGCCACAATGTGAAGGGCATTTCATGACTCCAATGCAGATGTACCTTATTCCATTTAAGCTAAAGCTTTGTCCTACACATGGTGATCTTAGGACTGCTCCTGGCTGCTTGGCAATGGAAACCCATTCTGCCAAGCTTTTGATGTGTAAGAATATGTGTAGGAACTGATGACTTTTACATGCAACAAATTTCAGCCTGTGCCACCACAAAGCTGTCGTTGGTCCTACACGTTTCAGCTTTAAAATAACTCTCAGTTGACTAAGAAGACTTTAACAAACCAGAAATCTGAACAGACTGGTATAATAAAAGCTGAATCTGTATCAGAAACTTTTTTTGCCTACTCACTCAAACCCCTACCTAACTTCTGTATTTTAAACAAATCTAAAGTTAACAAACACAACCCTGATCATCAACGACATACAAGGGTACATACAACACACATGTAGAGAAAACTTGGTTATTGTAAGGGGTGATTAAGAATTAATGTGTGGGGATGAAACACATGAACTCACTCATTTAGGTGGGGTGCCCACATGCATTTGACTATTTAGTGTATTTACTTAAAGCTAGTTTGTATTCTTTACCAGTAATTATTAGTAAAAATGTGGTTAAAGTGATGCTTTTAATGACTCCCAACATCCTTTTACACATTTTCCTCTGTGAAACCCAAGACTCTGTTGTCTGACCTTTTCCATTTTTCTGACAGTCTCTGCGGAGGAGATGCTGGGATTTTCTCTGTCTGTATGGCTGTCTAGCAGACAGACTGGACTCATATCAGTCCAGTTAAACCAAAAATCACACAAACTGAGCCAGACTTTCATCATCTTGTCTTAATCCTAACAGACTGGCTGCCAAATCAATATGCTTCTGCTTCTCTTTTACTGTATATCAGGCGCTTAGTATGAGTCAGGCGGTGTGGCAGACAGTCTTAATAAGCCTAATTTCCAGCACCAAACAGAGAGTGCAGACACCCTGGGGTACACCAGCAAACAGGGGAGGCTTTTCTTTGCTTTTATTATTCCTAACATCCACTGTAAGACTTTAAACGCTGCAGTCTTTATCCTTGTCACTTCCTCGGATCAAAAGAAAAAAGGCTGTGGTGTTTAAAATTCCGGTTTTGACTGCGTTATGAGAATAGCAGTGTGTATGGGTATGATTGTGTGCACAGTTTGTTTTCCAGTGCAACCATACACTTTAAATATGGCTTTAGACATCGTACACATTAGCAAAAAGAATGTATTTATTAACAGAAACAAACAAAATTATAAAAAACTTGAAAATTCTAAACATAAATCAAGTTCAAGACATTAAATAAAAATTCTGAGACACTGGGTTAACATATACTTGCAAGACAAGAGCTACAGATCTATAACAAAGACGTAAACATCCCTGTCAGTACAAAAGCTTCAAAAATCTACAAGTGGAAAGTTTATAGAACCATAAGTAATCATTCCGGGATAGATGCACCATGCAAGAATTCCCCATGTGCCCTCAGATAATGATATGGAAAGTAAGAGTCAGGTCAGCAGTCAATCAAACACAGTTGCAGGATGACCTGAAATCAGGTGGATCAACAGTTTTCTTCTGTACACAGTGATGCTTATCTCAAATTTGCACACAAACACGTTAAACATAAATAAAACTGATACAACTAATAAAAATGAGCTGTACATGTTAAAACTTAAAGCATAGCAGATCCTAAGAACACTAGACCCAGCATGATGCGAGTCAAGCATAATATGGACTGTAGTAGCCCAGTGGCTAAGGTAGTGGACCAGTAATCAGAAGGCAGTTTGGCCCTTAAACAAGGCCCTTAACCTACGTTTGCTTGCACTGTAATAAGCTGCTTTGAATAAAAGCATCTGATAAATACCATAAATCTTAATGTACACAGGACTTCTTCACTGCAAACAATAATGGGGCATTACATACTGTCAAAATGAACACAAATAGAGCCATATATCAGGACATATAAAAAAGAATTAAATCTGGCCAGTTACAGCCATAATTATCTTCATTCTTTATAATATTATAATCAATTAAACCATTTGCAGCTACAGATGTTTCTTTTTATAATACAAACACTTTTAATGACTCAATTAAGAATCATAAAAATACGGCCCTCAGCTTCACACCATAACTGTTATACTATACAAATCTAAAAATAAATCCGGATGAAAAAATATATGTTGGAGAAAAATGTTAATTTACACTAGAAGTATTAATACATAATCTAATACTACTTAGAACGTGTAGATATATTTAGAGCATGACTGCCACTCGTCATATTCCAATATTCCAAGAATACTGCTACAATGGAATGTTACTGAAAAGTGGTGTACATGACAAGAAGTGAATCAATTGCATTGTATGCTCTAGCTAAGAACTCTTTGTTAATGGTAGAATCTTCCCCTCTCCTACAAGGTCACTGATGGAAGTATAAAGGGTGATTATTTTCTTTCCTTCTTATTGCACTCTCCAAACTCCCATGTGAAACTGTCAGTGCAATCCTTCTCTGCAGACAAGAATGAAACTCTTTTTCTACTCATAACCATAGTCTCTGAGGTACTTCATTAAGGGTTTTTCCACTACAATGTATATCCTGAAGAGAGTTACCTGAGTGTCCTCTACTGTCAAGCATTTGGACCACACCGTGTTTATGAGCATCCAAACCTCATAGTGCAACCACTATGAACCTCCATGTATCATCTGAGCATAAAGATGCCAGTACTGTTCATGGTGTGTTGTAAAAGTGACATTTAAGAGACAAAGAATGGCATCCACTATAATTACATTTTAGACTTCAAAACCCCTTTTTCTTTTTAGTTAGAGTTTAGACACATTGGCTTTGCAGAACTTCGACTTTAAAAAAAGCCAACTTGCAGTGCAAAATGCTCATTTTACTTCAAAATTAAAGCTATTCACATCAATCTTAGCTTCTGTATGACTGATTTCTATCATGCAAAGAGCACAGGCATAAATACAGGCGTAAAATATAAACAGTGATATGCAGAGAATTTTGGATTTGGTTAAATCATTACAAACTCACACATATTAAATGAAAACTACAGCAGTTTAAATGAAATGAAATGAAAATGACTTTAAATGAAATAACATATTTTGGCATAAATAGTGGTGGAAAAGGAAAAATGGTGAAGCAGTTCACCTTTACTCTGCAACAACCTGTTCCTGTTTTGTTATTCCAGTCAGGCACTGCACAAAAGCACTGGGCGCAAAGTGGGAATACACACAGAGCAGCACAAACTCAGCCAATCACTTATTCACACCTAGGGGCACTTTCTGGGCCCATCCCCCTCCTGGATATTTTGGGAGGTGAGATGAAAGCAAAGTACCTAGAGAAAACCATGCAGACACAGGTTGAACATGTAAAATTCCTTACAGACAGTGGCAGAATCAAATACTCAGGATTTCATCTGACTTTAAATGCAAACCCCATTTCCATAAAAGGTGAAATGTTTATTAACATGCAGTGATTTGTTTATTCACTTCAATCTTTATTCAGTGGAAAGAAAGGATGTGCCGTGTTTACACTGTTCAACTTCATTGTATTTTTTTAATTAAAATCCCAATTTATGTCTCCACAACAATGATACCATCACTCATATGCAATATGAAAGGTGTATACCATGATATTGCACCTTTTACTGATAACAGTTTAAATGGTCCTTTTTACCTTTTAACTTTCAGCCTGCATTTCTCGATCCAGTGGACTGTGTTAAGTGACTGGGGTTTTTAATAGTAGTCCTATTTATCATAGTAGCAAGAGGGTTTCTTGTGAAAAGCCAGCTGAGGACTCAAAAGGCTATGCATATACAACAGTGGTTTTCTGGTCTTGCCTTTCACAGACTGAAAATTCTCTGGATTCCTTTAGTCTTTTTACAATATCACGATTCTCTCCTGAAGTTTTTTTTTCCCCCTTTTTCTCCCACTTTAGCGCATCCAGTTTCTGCCCGTCAATCATCCTCTCACTAATGCTGGTCCCTGCTCCTGATTGGGGAGGACGAGGCTGCTCCACGCCCCCTCCGACACGTGCACAGCAATCGAACATCTTACCACCTACACTTGACGAGTGCAGTGCGGTATAGAGCTGTGTACGGAGAGCCACACCCTCTACCGCACTCCTTTCCCATCTCCGTGCAGGCGCCACCAACCAGCCAGCAGAGGTCGTAATTGCACTAGTCTGAGAGAGAGTCCCCATCCAGCTTAATCCCGCCCCTTATCTGTACAACAGGCCAATCGTTGCTCATGTGGCGGCTCAGCCTAAGCTGGCAAGGCAGAGCCGAGATTCGATACGGTGTATTCGAGATCTCAGCTCTGATGAACAGCGTGTGTTTTACCGCTGCGCCACCTGAGCGGCCTCTCTTGAAGTTTGGTACAATGTCATGACCAATCATTCAAAACAGTGTAACTTCAATATGCTATTAACTTTTTACTCTTATTTTGCCTTTGTCCGATTTTTGAGAGTTGCAGCCATCAAATTCTAAACGTGTTTATATTCATAAAATGCAAAAAAAAAGCTAATCAGTGAATAAATTGGAAATTTTTTACTTTCTACTTTTAATGATTAAATAAAAATTCAAGAAAAATTCATTTAAAAAATGTCATAAATTCTTCCTTTTATTGCATTTTTACTAAATATTCCAACTACTCTGGCAATGGTTTTGCATTTGATGGAATTGACTCAAAGACGTACACTGTCAGCGACACAACTTAGGTAAAATATTAATATTGTAATTATACTAAATATGCAAAAAAACCTCCAACTGTATTCTACCTCATAGCCACCATTCCAGGCTAATGCTCCTCATCCCTGACTAGCATGTCTTCATGGACCCAGTATATGCCAAGCCAACAGGAGGATTTGGACTTATTTGGCAGCAAGGCAGTCTGGCAGTTTTAGCTTAACGCTCCCTAGCTGTGCTGGGCAGACAGCGTTTAGCGAAACAGCTCTATGTGACAGGAGGAGGCTCAACAGAAAGCATTTAACAGCAAGCTAAAAGCCATGCTTACTCGAGCGGATGTACAGGATTTTAGCCCAGATACTTACAGCATCCTACAATAAAGCAACAGTATCTTTATTATTTATTTAACATTTTAATCAATTTGAAAGGTGCAGTATGTATGTTTTGTAACTCAGCAGGTATTGAAGTGAGGGATTGGTTGGCCAATGTATTTTGTCAACACACAGATTAGATTAGCTTCACTGCTTGGATAATAAACTATTACTTTAAATGTCAGACATAACCAATCATGTCTGTGCAGATGCCTGGCCAGCAGATAGCACCAATGAGATTCTCAGTAGTTGTGGGCTAGCATTTAGCAGACTTCTTGATATTTGCCTTTAAATTCTGATGATTGTACAAAGTACCCAACACACACCCTCTCAACCATCCAGCGGAGAACACAATTACAACAGCAATGAACAATCCCTTCGACCATCCCTCCAAACAGACATATGCAATCATGTCTGTGTAGGTGCCTGTTCAGTTGATAGCAGAGCTGAGATTTAAACTCGTGAGACTCAAGATGTCAGCGGTGGTGGGTTAGAGCATTAGATCACTGCTTCATCAAGGCACCCAAGTGATTACACTTGTTCATAATATGCTCAAGAGGGCAAAATGATTACCATCTTAACCATAACCTTTAATTGTACTAATAAAACCATGTAAATGTAGATCAGAAGAGAAAACATTCCAATGTTACATTTGTGACAGTTCCTAAGGCGTGAATGATTAAATCCAAACTATATCTGAATACTTTTGACTAGACAGATGAAAATAACTTATGAAAAAGTAAAAAACCTGTCTCTAGGTTTACTACAGTATACAGAACAGCCCCCCATTGTCTGGCTGTGACCCAAAAATAACACTGTGCCAAATAACCACAATGTCACACAACCCTATTCTCCCCCTCTCGACAGAATTATCAGAATTTCATGTGTTCAGTGTTCTGAAAAAAGCCACGTTTCATTAAACAAATAGGACACTTTTTAAACCAACTTCTCCCCGCAAGCTGTATTTATGACAATAATGCTTGTTTCTTGCATAGAACCACAGTGGTGGAAACATTTGATTGTATCACTTTATACAAAGCAAGGCCACAGGCTAAGAGGGGTATATTATTTGCTATAATAAATGATGAGAGGGGAAAATGAAGCAAAGACATTTTTATGCATGTATCATAACCTAACATTTCATCATTTTTAGCCTGAGCGTGTTTACAACTTAACATTAAAACATTTCAAGCCTTAAAAACTCAACACTAACATTCGTCCTGTCTGTAACTGGTCACAAAGTGTATTTCATGATCATGGTCATGTTTCATGGTATGTTTACAAAGTGTATACAAGAAATGTAGTAGCATATGTGGTACATGTGTATCCAAAAGCAGCTTAATTCTGTGATTTAATGCATCAACACATTAATCCTCCTAATCTTGTGTTATAATTTGATTTAACAATCAGTGTGATAAATAGGCTGAAAACATTTGGTTAAACAACTGTTATTTTAAGTTAAATGCATCATAACTTTGTAATAACTGTTCATAATAATAAAAAGCTGAATGCAAAAATCAGGATGCTCTAGTCGGCCTACCTTATGCTGCTCACACTTCCGGTTTCAGATCCCAGTTTGCAACGCTCCAACTGAGTAGCCACAATCTGGCGCTCAGCTTCCAGCTCTCTAGTCAGTCTCTCAAACTGCAGCTCCTGTACATATAACACAAACCCTCAGAATGAACATGAACTGATATAATCATGTCATTAAATGCGTTTACAATTACTGTGTGACAAATACTATTAGGAGCTATTACATACACACCTACGGTATCTACCTGTGACACTCAATATTCCAGGGACTATTCTTGGAATTACAGTGGTACCTTGAAACTCAATGCCAATTGGTTCTAGGAGCAGCGTTGAGTTTAAAAGACGTTGAGTTTCAAGGTATTTTTTCCCTTAAGGATGTATGAGAAACCTGTTAATGTGTTCCATAGTCCCATGGAACTGCATATATTTAAGGCTAATGTAAAATAATGAGGTTGTTTTTGACAAGTAGCCACTGAAAATACCACAAATATAGTATAAAAAACACTGAAATACAATTGAAAAAGTTAAAAATCCATATAAAATGCAATAAAACCTTCTCTTTACCATTACTTCTTTATTGAAGTATTTGCAGTATATTGCAGAAAAAATATGTAAGATGAATTATTTGTACTTTATAGTGTCATTAATCAACAAATTTGTGCCTTTTTGGCTCTAAAGCTCTGTCAGACTCTGTCCATGCACATGACATTTATCCCTCCCCCATTTCTTCACATCAGTCTGTGCAAAAGCATCACTGAGTAAACTGAATCACTCAGAAATTACTCTTTTCAAGTGAATTATTCATTGGAATCGAATCAGGTGTCGCGCGTTATCAACTCAATGAATCAGTGCATTTGTTTGGTTTTTGTTAGTTAGATAGACAAACACAATTGAATATGGATTTATATATTTTGAAATTAATCTGGAAATATTCTGGAAACATACAATGGCCACCAAGAAGAAAAACAAGTGGATTATATCCCTAATGAAACAACACATGGATATAGATCTGGTCTCAATTTGAAGAAGAGAAGCTCAGGTAAGCAGCGGTAATGATTTTATGCTAATAGCAAAGCATTATAATAGCATAAATGTCATTGTGAGATTCTGCTGGTTTGTTTGATATAAATATTTTTACGTTTTACCGCACCGCTCAAGCCAACCGCTGAACAAAGTGACAGTCGCATACACGTCGAGTTTAAGGGTACAAATTTCTCGACGAAGGGCGCCGAGTTTCAAAGATTTCGAGTTTAGGGGACGTTGAGTTACAAGGTACTACTGTATATTATCAATTATTCAATTATACTTCCTCACAAAAAAATTACTACATAATTGTGCCTAATATTAAGTTACATAATTTTGAGTTTAAATGAAAACCATCTACTTTTTTGACAAATGTCCATGTGCACTATTATTCCACTCCCAACCTTAGTACTTAGGTGAATTAATAGTTAATAAGCTCTAATAAGCGATTTTGCTAAGTGCTAACAAGCTTCTGACACCTCTCTTGCAGAATTTTTATCCATTTTTCTCATGCAAAAGCTTCCAGCTCATTCGGATTTGATGGCCTTGTGCTGCAACCGCTTTCTTTAAATCCCAGCAAAGAGTTTAACTGAGTTTTAAATCAGGATTAAAATTCTGGTCATAAGCATCGCCTTTCTTGTGCCACACAAACCCTTGTGTTGCTTGCTCAGAAGTGGTGTGCAATGTGCATTATGGAGATCACTGCTAAAGGATCTTCTTATGTTTGCCACTGACACATTTGTTCCAGCCTTCATTACTTCATCCTGTAAATATAATGCAGTAACACAGGGGATTGTCTTCCTTATCCTGACATGACTGCTAAGGCCTCTACATGAAATGATCTCTCTCCCATAGCCAGGCAGGTTTGCTGTTGTGGCACAAGTTTGGAACTTCAAGGCAATAATCCCAGTGGTGTCTCTACGAATGTTTAAACGCTTGAAAAGCTTCTTATACTCATTGCTCATTTAATTCAATAATCTGTTTTTAGTTTTCACCATGGTAGCAAGACACCTTGAACACTTAAATTTCTAGGTGGTTTTTATATAATACACCACAGCTAAAGTAAGTTAAACAGGTATATTCAGTTCTTAATGGTTTAATCATGTTGTAACCCAACTTTAACTTATACAGACTAGCCTAAATACAGAATAGAAAGGGAACCCTAAACGCAAGCTGGGGCTGGTGAAATACAAGCGGTAAGCCCCGGCTCAGCATGGTTCCACTACATGGGGACCGCTCTGATAAAGAGGGTCGGGGCAGCTTGCTCATCCTGGGTAGTTCCAAGGTGACACGCCCAAACTGCACCAACCTTGGCTGAATAAAGGAGGCTGGCATCCCATAAACTGAACCAGACCTAGCCAGCACCAGGGTTTCACAGAGAAAAACAGGTCTGCCAGACAGAGGAGCTGGGAAATTGTGATATATAAAAAATTTAACCAGGAGTAAATTAACACTCACAAGGTACAGGTAATTAAAAGATGTCAATTACAAGAAATCAACACATGAATTATCTGCACCTCCGTGCCCCATCTGCAAGCAAAAATAGCGATGCAGAAGGACATGACTCACTTCCGAACTCCTTCAGCAGAAGAGCCAGTTTACACACTGATTAATTACTAAACGAGCCAGTTCAAGCAAGAAATAAATAAAGTGGAATAAATGAGCATAAGAATTTTCCCTCTCACAGTCCTCTGCTTAGTTTCTGCTAATAAATGCTCTAAAAGAATTCTGATGAGTATTAAGCTCAGAGGCCAACAGCAGCAATAAACATTCTCTCACTCTCGGTTTAATTAGATATGCACTGCCTAACACTTAATGACAAAGCTGTCAATGCTAGATCAGAAGTTGAAATCCCAGTGTGCCTGTTAAAAGTAAGCACTGTGGAAAATACAGTCCAAGAGAGATGGGGTTGCACTAGGGACAGAAAGTTTGAGAGAAAGAGTCACATACAGTGAAAAGGGGGCATAACAAGTAACCGATGTGACAGATAGAGAGGCATATTATAAGAAATGAATGAAAAAAAGAACGTATAGTGGAAAAAGTATGAATAGAAAAATCAGAAAAGAAAAAGTAAGGTAAATAGGAAGCGATACACTTTATGGCTAAAGCTTCAGGTGTTTTAACCAGACCCTTTGCTACTAAATATTAAAACCTGTAGTTTCGAAATGGGATGTCCAACAAGATTTTTGTCAGGTGTCTACACACTTTTGAGCACAATAAGACTCACAATAATTGTAGAATACAGCTCCTAAGAAAGACTATGTGCATTTAACGCATCTTGAGTATCAGCACTCTATTCAACTAGGGATTACTCACACAAAATGTATTGATTTAACCACATGCAGAGCAACTAATGTATATCATGCACATCCTACCAGTATGACTTGATAGTATACTTTTTATCAAAGAAAAATAGAAATGATTACACTGGTAAATTAAATATCAAACATATTCTGACAAAAGCATTTAAAAAAAATAGAATTAGAGTCATTTCAGACAGAAAGATCAAGACAAACAAAAACAGGCATGGGGACAATTGAGTAGTGAAGATGTAGCAGAAAAGAGAATGAGGATGAGTGACAAGTCAGCATGGAGGAGATTACAGAGAGACCGTTTGAGGAAAAGGCCTGTTCTGGGGTTTTAGTGCTTAAAGCATAGCCAACACTTCATTTGAGAAAAAAGGATAAAATGGGTTCACTTAGCCACAAGGTCAAAATTCCCCCATTTTCTGTTTCTTTCTACAAATCTGTCTGTCTGTCTGTCTGTCTGTTTATCTATTTCTCAATGTCCTGTAGTTTAAGGCACACAGAGCAACATAATGCATCACCTGCTATTCTGGGCAGGAACCCAGGTCCAGCCTACATAAATGCCCATTCATTTTTGTGACTGAACAAGAGGGCTTTATACACACCACTGCCGAACTGGGATGGAGCAACCTTGATAAGTAGAAACATTATTTGAAAAATCTAAATAAGCAGGAATCAAAGAAAGTAAATGCATAGTGACAACTGGAGGGCAGTGAAGCTCTGTTAACAATATTATTAAAAATAAAAGGGTTGAGGGTGGCACTGCAAGAGTGTGGGAGAGACATGCACAGAGCAACATACCGCTTTAAGGGTCTTTTGCATATCAAATAACATTCTTAATGAATTCTTAAGAGTTCAATAGAAATCTGGTAAGGGTTCTTCTGAAAAACCATTTAGCAGGATTTTTAAAAACATTGTTAGCCTGCACAAGTAGAATATTTTAATATTTGATAATATAATTAAATATTTTAAGTTAAATCATTGTTTCTGATACTAAGTAAAACATTCTAACTGTAATTATTAGTTAGCCTTGGTAGAAATTGGTAAAAAAGGTTAGGAAATGTATATATATATACACCGATCAACCATAACATTAAAACCAACTCCTTGTTTCTACACTCACTGTTCATTTTATCAGTTCCACTTACCATATAGAAGCACTTTGTAGTTCTACAATTACTGACTGTAGTCCATCTGTTTTTCTGCATGCTTTGTTAGCCCCCTTTCATGCTGTTCTTCAATGGTCAGGACTTAGCATTGAAGCACTTAGCACTGCAGTGACACTGACACAGTGGTGGTGTATTAGTCTGTGTGAGTGGAAAAGACACAGCAATGCTGATGGAGTTTTTAAACACCTCACTGTCCCTGCTGGTTTGGGAATATTCCACCAACCAAAAATATCAAGCCAACAGCGCCCCATGGGCAGTGTCCTGTGACCACTGATGAAGGTCTAGAAGATGACCAACTCAAACAGCAGCAATAGATGAGCGATCGTCTCTGACTTTACATCTACAAGGTGAACCAACTAGGTAGGAGTGTCTTGTAGAGTGCACAGTGAGTGGACACGGTATTTTAAAACTCCAGCAGCGCTGCTGTGTCTGATCCACTCATACCAGCACAACACACACTAACACACCACCACCATATCAGTGTCACTGCAGTGCTGAGAATGATCCACCACCCAAATAATACCTGCTCTGTAGTAGTTCTAGGAGAGTCCTGACAATTAAAGAACAGGGTGAAAGGGGGCTAACAAAGCATGCAGATAAATAGATGGACTACAGTCAGTAATTGTAGAACTACAAAGTGCTTCTATATGGTAAGTGGAGCTGATAAAATGGACAGTGAGTGTAAAAACAAGGAGGCGGTTTTAATGGTATGGCTGATCAGTGTATATAAAACTTGTTATATATAAGTCTTCTTCCATATCACTTGTATATACAGTATATAAGTCTTCTTCCATATCACTTGATAGGACTGGAGAAAGAACTCTGAGCAATCCTCAATACAGTAGCTCTCCAAAAGCTTAAAGCATTTTAATTATTTATTGTAATGTGAACAAAGAAGTTACAAAGTACTATATAATTATTATATTAACAATTCAAAAAGAATCTGTTGATGCATGCTCAATAATCCAGGTACACAAATCCACAAAGTTGAATCAGTTCATCTGGACACAAGTTTGTTGTAGAGATACGTTTCGTCACTCAATCCGAATGACTTCTTCAGTCTGATTGAGTAACGAAACGTATCTCTACAACAAACTTGTGTCCAGATGAACTGATTCAACTTTGTGGAGAATTCAAAAAGAGGATTTAGTATTTAACTGTAATGATACATTGTATATATAAAGACTAGAAACAAAATAAGTTTGAAAAGACCTTTACATTAAATATAGAAGCTTAATTTCTTTGACATTATGCCATTTGTATGAATAATGCATCATTTTCTATTAAGCATGTCTGAAAGTGCCAATAGTTACACATCTGGTTATGTTAAAACATTTAAAAAGTAAGAAAGTAAGTATGTGACCACATTTGTTTTATTACAATTTTAACCAATCGTTACCAGAACAGTTATGACAAATTTTTAAGAAAGTCATGAGAACTCCAAATCCAGATTTTTGCCCCTCTAGTGTTACTTTTGGTTACTTTACTAACAATAGGTATGGTCATTTATTATAAGTGTAGCTTTTTTCAAAAGATCAACATGTGGAGGGTATTTTAAAAAAACGGTGTAGCTTCGTTTACTCGTATCCCAATTTCAGGCTGTGTCCCAAACCTCTACTACACTAAGTATTATCTACTCAGTATGATGTTTGAGGCGCAATCAAAGATGACTTTATCAGACACACACACACACACACACACACACACACAGTGAGTGTGTGTATTAGTGTGCTAAGAGTTAGCAGAACAATAAACACAGCGCAGTCGAGCAAACTAGAGCGTGTACGCGCGCGCTGCTAATAGCTGCAGCACCTGTTGCCTTCAGAGCGCAAATTGAAACAAACAGCGACACTTACCTGCACACACACGGCACACTCCTCAACCTGCAGCACAGCAAACTTACATGAGCGTAAAGCACCCCGACATCCCGCTCCTCCACAAACAACGCTTTAACCTCCACTTAACCACAGCACAGAGTGAGCAGAGTGAACACAGAGTGAATAGAGTGAACAGAGCCTCGCTGCAGCGCCACAGAGGACATGCAGCGCGCTCCTGCACAAAAGTCGCCATGGCAACACAGCATTTCGAGCCCACTCGCTATTGTTCATGCAACGCTAAGTCACAAAAGGCCCCGCCCATCAGGGCCCACTTAGCCCCGCCCACTTTCTTTATTCCTTTCCATTAGCCCTCCAGTCTGAACAGCAGAGCAGTAATGGGGGAAGTTGTTCTCTGCTCTACCTTGATTGTACTGGTTTTAGAGATCATTTGTGTATGTTAACGTCTTTGAAATTCGATACAAAATATCATTTTTGTATATATAGCTATTCGGATATTTAAAATAAAGATATAAACCATCAATACATGTTAACAAAGCTCCTGAGTTCAAAGTTTAAAACTATGTTTGTTTGTTTGTTTATTAGGATTTTAACATCATGTTTTACACTTTGGTTACATTCATGACAGGAACGGTAGTTACTCATTACACAAGGTTCATCAGTTCACAAGGTTATATCAAACACAGTCCTGGACAATTTAGTATCTCCAATTTACCTCACTTGCATGTCTTTGGACTGTGGGAGGAAACCGGAGCACCCGGAGTAAACCCACGCAGACACGGGGAGAACATGCAAACTCCACACAGAAAGTACCCGGACTGCCCCACCTGGGGATCGAACCCAGGACCTTCTTGCTGTGAGGCGACAGTGCTACCCTCTGAGCCACTGTGCCACCCTTAAAACTATGTAACATCAAACTTTTATCTTACCCTGACCAAATGTTGACTGGTTTAAAATGCACTGGTCAGTTTTAAAATGTTCTTAATATTAAACAACAGCACTGGTAGTTTTGTTTATTAGGAATTTAATGTCATGTTTTACACTCTTTGGTTACATTCATGACAGGAACGGTAGTCACTCATTACACAAGATTCATCAGTTCACAAGGTTATATTGAACACAGTCATGGACATTTCTTGATGCATGCTCAATAATCCAGGTACACAAATCCTGAACAGTCATGGACAATTTAGTATCTCCATTTCACCTCACTTGCAAGTCTTTGGACTGTGGGAGGAAACTGGAGCACCCGGAGGAAACACATGCAGACACGGGGAGAACATGTAAACTCCACACAGAAAGGACATGGACCGCCCCACCTGGGGATCGAACCCAGGACCTTTTTGCTGTGAGGCGACAGTGCTACCCACTTAGCCAGCACTGGTAGAATGGACACCAAATAGCAACATGTTTTCTAAGGTCACATACATACATGAGTGCGGCACTTTGCACATTGTCTTCATTTCATTCATGCACAACCGAATCACAACCTCTGTTAAACCTTTGCATTTGAGTGATAAAAATTTAAATAAAAATTACTTCAATAATTCAGTACCTATATTCTTAAAAATTTAAAGCGAAACTGCAGTATTATACTGCCAGATACAATGCAAGAGACCTGTACTGATCTGTAGCAACTGTTCATTACAATGAACCAGTTTTTGTGAACCAGTTTATGCAAAAATGACAGTGACAGTATAATCAATTTATCATCAACTATAATGTCTCACACTTCATTGTTTTTATTTTTACTTACAGTGACATATGACACACACACATATGATATAGGTAGATTCCTGTAGATACCAAGATAAAAGTCACTTGCTGATAACCCTGCAATGTCCGAATTGTGTTTCATACTATAGTAATACACACTACATAAAACACAATACACAAGTCCTGTGCACCTGATATTATATAAATTGATATTTAAAATATATCCACAGAAATAGGACAATTTACTTTCTATTCACTGGGAACTTTATTTTAAATCATTATCTGTATTTATATGTACATTATTCTCATTTGATAGCACAGGGTGGCAGAGAGGTAAAGTATGCCAACCCACTATTGCTAAGATCTGGGGATCCAGCATTCGAATCTTAGCAGTGTTATCAGCTAGTCGGGCATTGACGTGAACATGATTGGCTGAATGTCCAGGGGTGAACAAAACAGTCTAGTCATTTGGAAGTGCACTTGCCAGTGTGCTCTTAGTGCCAGTCCCAAGCCCGAATAAAAACAGGAAGGTTGTGTGAGGAAAGCATTTACGCATTTGGTGTAAAAACTGTGCCAAGTCTGGTATGCAGAGCAGATCTGCTCTGGCGACCCCAAAATATGGGAGCAGCTAAAAGAATTAACAAAAATTGTCATTTACAGCAACATTGGGAAGCAATATAAACAAAATGATGCTGGTTAATTATGGTCCCACTGTTTTGGGGTCAAGTATTTAGGTGAAATTGTTTCACAGTAACACAGTACAGAAAGCTCGGATTTAAATTTTTTTATGTAGTAGCACCCATGCAAACATATGGTGTAGATAGATATTTTGCATCTTTATGCTTGAAGCAATGCAGATGCAAAGCTTAAGTGCCACATCCATTGTCAGGTAAGACAACTGCATCCAAACAATGCAGAGCCAGGCTAGGTTGTTTTACATTAATAATAGTAGTATATAATTAATAGTAGTAATAATAGTTTTGGTACCCTATAAAAACTAATACATTAAAAAAACTGGAAATGGCTCATCTTTTGTACAATTGTGACATATGCTTATTGGAAGACTGAAATGAGTTGCTACAACAACCATAGCTAATGTATTTATTGCAAAACCTTATTTGGTGGGTATAATAATTAATAACATAATAAAGCTATTAGGTAGTAAGTAAAAATTATGTCACATTGTAAAGGACAAATGCATTGAAATTTTTGTTTCAAGTTTCTCCTATTATTTAAAGCAGTGTGTTAAATATATACATATGGAAATGGACGGGTTACATCTTGCTACTGAAGTGCGAGGTAAAGCCCTGCACTTGCAAAAACTAAAAATAAACCCGAGTGCACGATGCTTAACCAATGTAGAACAATACTGTGGCTAAAATGACACTTACAAAAAGTAGGATAAATACAAATACAAAAAGGTAGCCAAAGTAACATAAAGTAACAAATGAAAGACACAAAAACAGGTAGCACAGTACTAAAAACTGGTTGTCACTATATCATAGGCTGTTCCAGCTGTCTGCTGAACAACCCAGTTCTCCGAAAAAGAGCAAGGATAGGGAACCCTCCAAAACAAGCCAGGGACGACAATGCACAAGCAACACAACAACCCCAACAAGCTATGTGGATTTACAAGGACGTCACCCAACATTTCACACTTCCAGGGCTGTCCCATAGTGAGACCCAAAAATGCCTCAACACTGGCTAAGTTCCCAGAAAGAGATAAAAAGTATGTTGGCATCAGCAGAAAACTGGACTGTACCAAGCTTAGCATCACGATTCTAGAGAAAAGGCAGAATGCGAGACAGAGTAGCTGGCAATGAGAAACTGTGATATATAGAAACACTCCCGCCTAGAGCAAATTAACACTTACAAGGCGAAGGTGCAAGATTCTACAACTAGCCCAGTACAGATTCTGTTCTTTCTTAATTTTGGATTTAGAGTCTAAGGCTGATTGTTAAAATAAAAACACTTTCCAAAACACTTTGCTCATCTGTTTGTTTATTAGGATTTTAACCTCATGTTTTACACTTTTGGTTACATTCATGACAGGAACGGTAGTTACTCATTACACAAGATTCACTAGTTCACACAAGGTTATATTGAACACAGTCATGGACAATTTAGTATCTCCAATTTACACCTCACTTGCACGTCTTTGGACTGTGGGAGGAAACCGGAGCACTTGGAGTAAACCCACGCAGACACGGGGAGAACATGCAAACTCCACACAGAAAGGACCCGGACCGCTCGACCTGGGGATCAAACCCAGGACCTTCTTGTTGTGAGGCGACAGTGCGACCCACCGTGCCGCCCGCTCATCTGTTTGGCTTGTCAATATAACATCGAACCAGTAAATGTATATGAACTCTTTTGTTCTATAATTGGTATTTAGTAATTCAATAATTGACACTTGAAGGTGCTGATTTGACTTGCAGAATGAAAGTGAAATTTTAGAAAATTGTGGGATTACTTGCGTTAACACTTATTAAGAAGTGCTTTTTTTTACAGAAATGTGCAGTTTGGTGCACAGACCCCTTCCACTGCCATTGCTACTTTGATCTTAAGATCTGATCATAGATTAAGTTTGGTCCTGCCCTAATTGAACTTAGTTCTAAACCATAATGCTTCCTCTAGCATGCTTTACTGTTGCGATTTGGCTTGAGCTATTTTGTTGTTGTGCAGTCCCATTTTTATCCAAGCACAGCACTGTGTATTACAGAAGAAAAAGCTTTGTTTTGTTAGGTGGTTTTCAGGTTGTCTTCCTGTTTGGCGCACACTGTTTCTGGGACCTTCACCAGAATAAAAGTCAAAATAATAAATAATTATTGCCTTAATTTAATTCAATTCTTTTTAAAGGTTAAACTTGCATATATCTACAAAACTAAATATATTTATACTTAAGTGTATCTCTACATGCACCCTGTCGTGCACCCCAGGCAGAAACACTATAAAATATCTATGGCAAGAAAAACAAAAGTTTGTCAGGGAATGAGGGTAGTGGAAGCACTCTGCTTTGTTCTTCGCCTCTCTTTAAGAGCTCTCAGTACCTGTTCCACATCAGTGGCCTACAATGTCTGGGCTGTGTGTGGCATGAGTGGGTAAATATAGATTCTCATGCAGGAAGCCCAGAGGCAACGGCCAGTCACCAGCCTACAAATTACTGCAATCACAGTCACTGTTCAGTTTGACTAACTAACCTTTCGCTCTAACGTCAGACCTGAAGATCTAAGTGGAAACATAATGAAGCAGTAGATGCTCAACTGAATGTCCGAAATAACCCAAAGTCCAAAACAATCTCTACTTTACCTGGTAATGAATTGGATCATTCCAAGACATGTGAGGTCAGTTGTGACCTTGTCTATAAACAGAACTGAAAACAACTGTGGCTATCTATTATTCAAAAATGGCCCAATGTACCACAAGAGAAGTTTAATTCACACACACAAAGTTTTGTAAACAAGCCGAGTCTTTAAAAATAAGTCTTTAATTATTATTTAATAGCTTAAATTTGTAATTGTTTGTTTACCCTCTGTATACTGATCTGAAACATTAGGTCTGCCGCCTTAAACCGTATGGCAGAGCATTTTACAGTATATTTCATAACACTTGTGCATGTCAATGTCATTTAACAGCATGTATTAAATGTTGGGCTGATGGTAGTTATTAATACTACACGTGTTGAATGCAGCAGGTATGGGCAGCATAAGGACCTGAGTGATTTGGACAAGGGCCAAACTGTTATGCCCAGACAACTGGATTGAAGCAAGTTGTGCTCACATGTAGCTATGGTGAGTACCCACTGTCTGTCGTCTGAGAAGGGACAAGACACAATCCGCAGACAGGGTGATAGACAGCCAAGACTCACTGATGCCAGAAAACAACAGCAGATATAAAGTCTGATACAGACCAGCAGAATGGCTACTATGGCTTAATTAGTATCCATAAATATATTTTAAGAAAAAGTACATTGAGATCATATGCTGCCTTCAAGACGTCATCTTTTCCAGGGATGTCCATGCATTTTTCAACAAGACGATGCGAAACTACATGCTGCACACATTACAGAGGCATGGCTGTGGAAGAAGAGGGTACGGGTACTGAACGGGCCTGCCTGCAGTTCTGACCTGTCCCCAATAGAGAATGTGTGGATCATTTTGAAACGAAAAATGCAACAACAACGACCCCGTACTGTTGTCTTAAGACGTGTTTGCAGGAAGAATGAGACAAAATAAAAATTGAAGTTCACCAGATAAAACATTAAATATCTCAGGTTCATCCTGTCTGCAATCAAATAAAAGTCAAAGTAAATGTTATTATTTGCATTTTCCATGCTGTCCCAACTTTTTCTGATTTGGGGTAGTACATTGTTTGTCCCACTTGTGCTACACAGTGTGTAACTATAATTAATAACTAATAATTGATTCTCTTTCTGTGTGGACTTTACCACAAGTCCAAAGATGTATATATATATACTGTATATATACTGTATACAGTGTATCACAAAAGTGAGTACACCCCTCACATTTCTGCAGATATTTAAGTATATCTTTTCATGGGACAACACTGACAAAATGACACTTTGACACAATGAAAAGTAGTCTGTGTGCAGCTTATATAACAGTGTAAATTTATTCTTCCCTCAAAATAACTCAATATACAGCCATTAATGTCTAAACCACCGGCAACAAAAGTGAGTACACCCCTTAGTGAAAGTTCCTGAAGTGTCAATATTTTGTGTGGCCACCATTATTTCCCAGAACTGCCTTAACTCTCCTGGGCATGGAGTTTACCAGAGCTTCACAGGTTGCCACTGGAATGCTTTTCCACTCCTCCATGACGACATCACGGAGCTGGCGGATATTCGAGACTTTGCGCTCCTCCACCTTCCGCTTGAGGATGCCCCAAAGATGTTCTATTGGGTTTAGGTCTGGAGACATGCTTGGCCAGTCCATCACCTTTACCCTCAGCCTCTTCAATAAAGCAGTGGTCGTCTTAGAGGTGTGTTTGGGGTCATTATCATGCTGGAACACTGCCCTACGACCCAGTTTCCGGAGGGAGGGGATCATGCTCTGCTTCAGTATTTCACAGTACATATTGGAGTTCATGTGTCCCTCAATGAAATGTAACTCCCCAACACCTGCTGCACTCATGCAGCCCCAGACCATGGCATTCCCACCACCATGCTTGACTGTAGGCATGACACACTTATCTTTGTACTCCTCACCTGATTGCCGCCACACATGCTTGAGACCATCTGAACCAAACAAATTATTCTTGGTCTCATCAGACCATAGGACATGGTTCCAGTAATCCATGTCCTTTGTTGACATGTCTTCAGCAAACTGTTTGCGGGCTTTCTTGTGTAGAGACTTCAGAAGAGGCTTCCTTCTGGGGTGACAGCCATGCAGACCAATTTGATGTAGTGTGCGGCGTATGGTCTGAGCACTGACAGACTGACCCCCCACCTTTTCAATCTCTGCAGCAATGCTGACAGCACTCCTGCGCCTATCTTTCAAAGACAGCAGTTGGATGTGACGCTGAGCACGTGCACTCAGCTTCTTTGGACGACCAACGCGAGGTCTGTTCTGAGTGGACCCTGCTCTTTTAAAACGCTGGATGATCTTGGCCACTGTGCTGCAGCTCAGTTTCAGGGTGTTGGCAATCTTCTTGTAGCCTTGGCCATCTTCATGTAGCGCAACAATTCGTCTTTTAAGATCCTCAGAGAGTTCTTTGCCATGAGGTGCCATGTTGGAACTTTCAGTGACCAGTATGAGAGAGTGTGAGAGCTGTACTACTAAATTGAACACACCTGCTCCCTATGCACACCTGAGACCTAGTAACACTAACGAGTCACATGACATTTTGGAGGGAAAATGCTCAATTTGGACATTTAGGGGTGTAGTCTCTTAGGGGTGTAATCACTTTTGTTGCTGGTGGTTTAGACATTAATGGCTGTTTATTGAGTTATTTTGAGGGAAGAATAAATTTACACTGTTATATAAGCTGCACACAGACTACTTTTCATTGTGTCAAAGTGTCATTTTGTCAGTGTTGTCCCATGAAAAGATATACTTAAATATCTGCAGAAATGTGAGGGGTGTACTCACTTTTGTGATACACTGTATATATATATATATATATATATATATATATATATATATATATATATATATATACACACACAGTGCCATCAGAAAGTATTCACACCCCTTCACTTTTTCCACATTTTGTTACGTTACAGACATATTTGAAAACCAATTTGAGTATGGTTTTCTTTTAAAAAATCTACACGAAATAGCACTTAATGACAAAGTGAAAACATGTTTTCAGACATTTTTTTTTCTGCCATGTGCCTTTTAGTGAGGAGTGGCTTCCATCTGGCCACTCTACCATAAAGTCCTGATTGGTGGAGTGTGTTAGCAATGGTTGACCTACTGGATGGTTGTCCTATCTCCACAAGGGAACACTGGAGCTCTGCCTTAGTGACCATTGGGACCAAAGGGTCTCAACTGTGAGACCTTTTATAGACAAGTGTGTGCCATTCCAAATTATGTTCAGTCAACTGAATTTACCACAGGTGGTCTCCAATCAAGTTGTAGAAGCATCTCAAGGATGATCAGTGTAAACTGGATGCACCTGAGCTCAATTTTGAGCGTCATAGCAAAGGGTATGAATACTTATGTACCTATTTTGTTTAAATGTTAAAATTTTTGAAAGATTTACAAAAATGTCTGAAAACATGTTTTCACTTTGTCATTATGGGCTATTTTGTGTAGATTTTTTAAAAGAAAACTATACTCAAATCGGATTTCGAATATGTCTGTAACGTAAGAAAATGTATAAATATATATATAATATATAAAATATATTTGACAACACTTCATTGATATAATGGTATGGCAGAGGTAGAGAAAGACCACCTAAATGTTCTTACTAAATATGTGTGACTACAATTGATTAAAGGTTTGATTTAATAAAAAAAAACAATAATTTGAACAGCTAAATTACATTTATCTAATTTCTAGGATAATTTAAATACAAAGTCTATTCATGCATCCATATTCACCAACCACCTCATCCTGTTTTTCTCTAATTTTAATGTATCTCTATATTTTTTCCCACATATGTTTCAACATAACAGTTCACAGATGTTCACAGTACCACCAACGCTGCACTGTCAAGCTCTGCCACATGCATGACATCCATACTTGTCAAAGAGGACTGCAGTTATTCTTCTTGCCAGTCAGTGTCAGATTGATGGAATGTCTTACAAGCACATGGCCAGGTGTCCACATGCTTTCGGTTATATAATGTATAATAAGGTTTGAAGGGCAGCACAGACCTTGGTTTTTCACCCTGTAGTCACTGTTTGTTGGCATGAGTTTTTTTCAGCCGCTCCACTTGAGTAAAAGTGTGTGTGTCACCCTGTGATCACCCCTGGGGGGCTGTGGGACTTGAAGAAGATGGAAGGGTACCTACCGAGAGCCTGATCGGAGTACAGCAGGTATTGAAAAAATATATATTATGTTTTTACCTGTGTATCACAATGTACAGTGTATCACAAAAGTGAGTACACCCCTCACATTTCTGCAAATATTTTATTATATCTTTTCATGAGACAACACTATAGAAATAAAACTTGGATATAACTTAGAGTAGTCAGTGTACAGCGTGTATAGCAGTGTAGATTTACTGTCTTCTGAAAATAACTCAACACACAGCCATTAATGTCTAAATGGCTGGCAACATAAGTGAGTACACCCCACAGTGAACATGTCCAAATTGTGCCCAAAGTGTCAATATTTTGTGTGACCACCATTATTATCCAGCACTGAGTGTTGTCATCTTGGAGGTTGTGTTTGGGGTCGTTATCCTGTTGGAAAACTGCCATGAGGCCCAGTTTTCGAAGGGAGGGGATCATGCTCTGTTTCAGAATGTCACAGTACATGTTGGAATTCATGTTTCCCTCAATGAACTGCAGCTCCCCAGTGCCAGCAACACTCATGCAGCCCAAGACCATGATGCTACCACCACCATGCTTGACTGTAGGCAAGATACAGTTGTCTTGGTACTTCTCACCAGGGCGCCGCCACACATGCTGGACACCATCTGAGCCAAACAAGTTTATCTTGGTCTCGTCAGACCACAGGGCATTCCAGTAATCCATGTTCTTGGACTGCTTGTCTTCAGCAAACTGTTTGTGGGCTTTCTTGTGCGTCAGCTTCCTTCTGGGATGACGACCATGCAGACCGAGTTGATGCAGTGTGCGGCGTATGGTCTGAGCACTGACAGGCTGACCTCCCACGTCTTCAACCTCTGCAGCAATGCTGGCAGCACTCATGTGTCTATTTTTTAAAGCCAACCTCTGGATATGACGCCGAACACGTGGACTCAACTTCTTTGGTCGACCCTGGCGAAGCCTGTTCCGAGTGGAACCTGTCCTGGAAAACCGCTGTATGACCTTGGCCACCATGCTGTAGCTCAGTTTCAGGGTGTTAGCAATCTTCTTATAGCCTAGGCCATCTTTGTGGAGAGCAACAATTCTATTTCTCACATCCTCAGAGAGTTCTTTGCCATGAGGTGCCATGTTGAATATCCAGTGGCCAGTATGAGAGAATTGTACCCAAAACACCAAATTTAACAGCCCTGCTCCCCATTTACACCTGGGACCTTGACACATGACACCAGGGAGGGACAACGACACATTTGGGCACAATTTGGACATGTTCACTGTGGGGTGTACTCACTTATGTTGCCAGCTATTTAGACATTAATGGCTGTGTGTTGAGTTATTTTCAGAAGACAGTAAATCTACACTGCTATACAAGCTGTACACTGACTACTCTAAGTTATATCCAAGTTTCATGTCTATAGTGTTGTCCCATGAAAAGATATAATGAAATATTTGCAGAAATGTGAGGGGTGTACTCACTTTTGTGATACACTGTATATTTGTATGTCTGAAGTTTTATAAGCCGTTTGGAACATGATGCTCTAAATATTACACACCTGTATTAAATCTTGCATAAGGTTTTACCCATGTGTATTAAACACAGTGATGCGTCAGGTAGTTTCCTTAACTAAAGGTCTAACTGCACCTCGCTGACAAGGGCTGGATTTTAACCTTCTTAGAAAAGACTGAGTCTAAAATTTGTCCAGGGAAAACCTCCTAAACTTCTTTATTGTGGGATATAACCCAATAACTAAAGCTCTGCTGAACTTAATGGGACCACCATCAGTCCTCTCCCCGACTTTGACCCCATCACCCAAGTACCAGCAGTGCCCTAAAGGAAAAAATAAACTATAGCCCCCATTAAACTGTAAGAACTGACATGTGGAATAGTTTCAGTAAGAGACTTCCCCCAAGCCTTGCTAGATATCTTCTATAATGTTTCCTTTGGTGCTAAAAAAGACAAATACCTGTAAAAATGACAAATCCTTCCTGGTGTATGAAAGGCTGCTATCCTCAATACAGCAAACAATATCACCACAGTAGTTTCTGAAGACCCTGACTCAAAATGATTATCTCTAAATGGTTAACTCATCTTGGGTAAATTATTCTAATTAAAAATGTAATGTTTTGGGTTAATGTGATGACACAGCTGGTGGACTGGGTTGTAGGAATCTGGATTTAATTCTCACCTCCGGTCACTGTCCTCCTTATGTTTGACATGTTCATGTCATGCATTAAAACCACCTCATTGTTTCTACACTCACTGTCCATTTTACCATATTTTATATTATATTTTACCATAAAGAAGCACTTTCTCTGCATGCTTTGTTAGCCCCCTTTCACCCTGTTCTTCAATGGTCAGGACCCCCACAGGACCACTACAGGGCAGGTATTATTTAGGTGGTGGATGATTCTCAGCACTGCGGTGACACTGACATGGTGGTGGTGTGTTAGTGTGTGTTGTGCTAGTATGAGTGGATAAGACACAGCAATGCTGATGGAGTTTTAAACACCTCACTGTCCCTGCTGGACTGAGAATAGTCCACCAACCATAAATATCCAGCCTACAGCGCCCTGTGGGCAGCGTCCTGTAACCACTGATGAAGGTCTAGAAGATGGCCAACTCAAACAGCAGCAATAGATGAGCGATTGTCTCTGACTTTACATCTACAAGGTGGACCAACTAGGTAGGAGTGTCTAAAAGAGTGGACAATGAGTGGACACGGTATTTAAAAACTCCAGCAGTGCTGCTGTGTCTGATCCACTCATACCAGCACAACACACACTAACACACCACCACCATGTCAGTGTCACTGCAGTGCTGAGAATGATCCACCACCTAAATAATACCTGCTCTGTGGTGGTCCTGTGGGGGTCCTGACCATTGAAGAACAGGGTGAAAGCAGGCTAAAAAGGTAAGTAGAGAAATAGATGGACTACAGTCAGTAATTGTAGAACTACAAAGTGCTTCTATATGGTAAGTGGAGCTGATAAAATGGACAGTGAGTGTAGAAACAAAGAGGTGGTTTTAATGTTATGGCTGATCAGTGTATTATTGTTGTTGGAATTATTAGTAGTAGTAGTAGTAGGAGTTGTATTAGTAGTAGTAGTAAGAGAAGCCATTGCTTTGTAGTAATAGTATTATTATTAGTAGCAGTAATACATGTTGTAGTAAAAGTATAAGTCTGTCAGTAGAAATGCCACCTGTATCAATGCTGATTTTTTGTAACATATCTGGCAACTCTGATCACAGCAGAATGCATCTGGTTTATTCAATTCTACACAGTCTAAATCTAGAATTTTCAAAGCACATAAGGCCAGAGGAATGATCAGCAAATTATAATCAAAAATTACTTTTAATGGTTTGACTGTATTTTGTATATATAAACAAATTCTGAATTTGATGCACTCAAAATTAGCAAAATAAAAAAATATATAAAATACACAGTAAATTAATAAAACTTGGTAAATTAAACAGATGAACTGGTAACAGGTTAGTGTGTGTAAAATAATTCAGCAAAGGCTAGCAAAGAGGCATCATGGCACATTACTTGTGCCAACATTTAGGATAAAATTGTAAGTCATACAAAAAGTAAAAAATAGGTCTTTTATATCTACCATATATAATATTGTAAACAGATTCTGATGGCATTGATTGACAAACATTCATGCTCATGTGATAAATATAATCACATGGTCTTAAAAGTATTTTGGAAAACCTTTGTTAGTTAACACAGTCCACAATCAAGAAATCCAACCACAATGAGATAGCAACACATCAATTCTATGCAGAAAAGCCGCCAAATGTTCTCTATCCAAGCTCATTCGAGATGGCCTGAAAAACAGTGGAATTGTGCCAGGGTCAGGTGAGTCCATGTTTCATCTTCTTTTTAGGATAAAAGACGTCAAAATTCTCTTTGCCAAAGATTAACGGAACCATTGAGAGTGTTATGAGCAAAAAGTTCAAAAGCCATCTAGGTTTGAAGGTACACTGGATACAGAAGCATATTGGGAGTAATATGCTGCCATTGGGAGTAATATGCTGCCATATACGTCATGTAGGCTGCCATTAGGGTAACATTTCTTGAAGTCCATGCTAGGCCTAATTTTGCATGTGCTTTATTTACACAGAGTATGTTGGCTTGACTGGCTAGATCTGTCTTCTATTGAAAGTGTCTGGTGTATAATTAAAAGAAAAATCTGACCACAAAAAAATCAGACCACATACTGTTAAGCAGTTTTTTCAGATGTACTATTAATGTATTTATAAGGATAATAATATTGAAGAGTGCACATTTGACACATATTGTGTAGATTGTGTTCCTCTATTTAGATTTTCTAATGTATTTTGAAATATACTTGCTTCTGGATCATCTTACTCGGTAGCGGGGGACTTTAACCACGTAAAACTGACGGACACATTGCCGAGGTTTTTCCAGCATGTGAACATTCCAACACGGGGAAATAACACACTCGACCGTGTTTACACCAACATAAGAGATGCATACAGAGCCGTCCCCCGCCCCCACCTCGGGCTCTCTGACCACATCTCCATCCTGATGGTCCCTGCATACCACCCCCCGCTGCGACGCTCCAAACCCACACAGAAGACCATCACTGTGTGGCCCAGCGACGGCGACGCGGTGCTGCAGGACTGCTTTGGCTGCACAGACTGGCAGATCTTCAGGGAGGCTGCTGAGTGTGAGGGGGAGCTGGATCTGGAGGACTACACATCTTCTGTTCTGGGGTACATCAGCAAGTGTGTGGAGGATGTCACCACCACCAAGACTGTGACTTGCTACCCGAACCAGAAACCCTGGCTGAATGCAGAGGTGCGTGCTCTGCTGAAAGCCAGGGATGCTGCCTTCAGGTCTGGTGACTCACAAGAGCTCAGGAGGGCTAGAAGAGAGCTGACTGCAGGGGTAAAAAGAGCAAAAGCTGCATATGCTCAGAAAATCCAGGGATACTTCTCCTCCCAGGATCCACGGAGCATGTGGAAGGGCATTAAGTGCATCACAGACTACAAATCCAGTGATGCACAATGCCCCAAAGACCCGTCCCTGCCCAAAGCCCTCAACAAATTCTACGCCCGCTTTGAGGACCCTGACACCCCCCCCCCCAGCACCAGACTCACCCCCCCACCTGGAGAAAAGCCCCTCAGCGTTACACCAGCAGAAGTGAGGAAGACTCTTAAAAAGATCAACCCACGGAAAGCTGCTGGCCCGGACAACATTCCCGGGCGGGTGCTAAAGGAATGTGCGGATCAGCTCTGCGAGGTCCTGGCGGACATTTACAACGTCTCCCTCATCCAAGCAGCTGTTCCCACCTGCCTGAAGACCGCCACCATCATCCCGGTCCCCAAGAGTTCCACAGTGACTGGTCTGAATGACTACCGGCCAATAGCCCTCACGCCGATAGTTACTAAGTGCTTTGAAAGACTGGTTATGACCCACATCAAAGCCACCATCGACATCACTGTGGACCCACACCAGTACGCATACAGACAGAACCGCTCCACAGAAGATGCCATTTCTTCTGTGGTCCACACCGCACTCACCCACCTGGAGCAGAAGGATTCTTATGTCCGTTTGCTCTTTGTGGACTTTACATCTGCTTTCAACACCATGATTCCCCAGACCCTAACAAACAAACTCTTCTCACTTGGACTGAGCATTTCCCTTTGCAACTGGGTCTTGGACTTCCTGACCAACAGGCCGCAGTCGGTGAAGATCCATGACATCTCCTCCTCCACCACTATCCTCAGCACTGGCTCCCCTCAGGGCTGCGTGTTGAGCCCCCTCCTGTTCACACTGCTCACATATGACTGCTCACCTCTCCATCCGGGCTGTCATATTGTGAAGTTTGCGGACGACACAGCAGTGGTTGGAAACATCACAAACAATGATGAGTCCAACTACAGACAGGAGGTGGAACACCTGGAGGACTGGTGCAGAAAGAACAACCTCTGCATCAACACGAAGAAGACGAAGGAGATGATCGTGGACTTCAGAAGGAGCAGACACGCCCACCTCCCCCTGCACGTCGGAGGATCTGAGGTGGAAGTGGTCTCCAGCTACAGGTACTTAGGTGTGCACCTGAGTAACAACCTCACCTGGAGCAACAACACTTCCTGTCTGGTCAAGAAGGCACATCAGCGGCTCTACTTCCTCAGGCGGCTGAGGCGAGCCGGACTCGGGAGCTCAGTCCTCACCTCCTTCTACAGATGTGTGGTGGAGAGCGTCCTGTGCTCCAGCATCAACGTGTGGCATGGAAGCTGCTCGGCTGCAGACAGGAAAGCTCTGCAGAGAGTGGTGAAGGCGGCACAGAGGACGGTCGGAGTCAGCCTCCCCACCACCACCGACATCTACACCTCCAGATGCAGGAAAAGGGCCACCTGCATCATGAAGGACCCCACTCACCCAGCACACTCACTTTTTGTCCTGCTCCCCTCAGGCAGGAGGCTGTGGAGCATTAAGTGTAGAACAACAAGACTGAGAAACAGCTTCATTCCCGAAGCTGTAAGACTCTCAAACTCCACCTCGCCAAACACTCTGCACTGACACTTTCAGAGTACACTTGGACACCTTACATTTACGCACAATAAGACACTGTCTTTGCACCTTGCACTTGGTCATTTTATTATGCTGCTACTCAGTTCTACTACCCATGCTTATAAGTTAAATGCACTCTTATTGTTCATGTTGCTGCTACATTTCTACATTTCTACATTTTTACATTTCTACATTTCTACATTTTTACATTTTTACATTGCTACATTTACTTCTACTTTTTATATTTGTAAATATTTTTCATACTATGATTATTCTTTTGTATTGTATATATTAGATATTTTATTGGGTGTAACTGGGACCTTGGGTCATAATTTCGTTCCACCTCATGTACCACATGTGATGTGAATGACAATAAACCCTCCTTGATTCCTTGATTGATTACTCAACTGAATTTGATGCAAGCATAAAATATGATTACAAAAGCTATAGTCACTTCTTCCATCAATTCACCTCTGACAAAAAGCCGTTTGTTTAGATCACTGTTCATATCAGACAGAAATTTAATAAACTGACTTTCAGTCTCTCACCATAAGCACGCTAATGGCAGTCTAGAATTCTGAACACATTAGGAACGACTGTGATTTAGCATGAGCGGTGCTGCCCTTTTAATAGATGGCTGCAGTTTGCATCTTCACTCTCTCACAAAAGAGGCTGCTAATGGTTAGGGGCATTGACACTCTCTCATTGTAGCCTACAATACAACTAATGGAATACTCAGCCTGAGTCTGTGTGTGTCAGTCTTTTTAAACACTCAGCTTAATTTTTCTAACCTGACTGGCTTACAGCTCAACAAGAGCATTTAAATGCCACCAACATATTTTCAGGTATGTCATCTAACAGATGAATACAACACACAATATACTCTGCAAATACGTCTGTATACATTGCAAGGTCAATACAAACACAATAATAATGTAATTATTAGCACTGCAGACTAACGTGTAGTGTTACTTTTCCAGGGTCATTCTTTCCATTGCTAAGTGATGTGTACTGTAGCTAAGCACCAATGCTGCATTTATTTACCAGAGAACAAAGAACGGGGAACTTGTGTAGAAAAGTGTTACTAGAACTAGTGTAGAGCATTAGGACAAACATTGGCTTGGGGTCCCTGAGTAGTGATATACTTGTCTTTCCGACATCCCTTTAGTGAAGTGAGAGCAATGTTGGAGAGCTTTTTTAAACCATTACATTTACGACCTGTGAGCTGTATCCCAAACAGGCTATTTAATGTAGTGTATATGCTTAGTGCACAACATATTGCTCGTATAGAACCTATGCGGTGCACTATGGAATGCAGTAGCAATGCGTGACCCTTAAACCTTGGCCCCCTGATCCTGAGCTTTCCTAAAGTACTGCAAACGTTAAGAAACAAAAATTAAGATGATAGTTCGGCCTTAGAAATGCAACTAGCAAACAGCACAGAGAGGGTTAACACCTAAACAGAAATGCTCATTTCTTAACAACAAAGCCCATCCATTCAGAGGAAAAATATGACCAGTCAAATTTACATTTATTTAAAATTTGTCTCTTTATAGTAAGGCGTGCATAATTATAGTAAGGCGTGCCTCACAGCAAGAAGGTCCTGGGTTCGATCCACAGGCGGGGCGTTTCGGGTCCTTTCTGTGTGGAGTTTGCATGTTCTCCCCATGTCTGTGTGGGTTTCCTCTGGGAGCTCCGGTTTCCTCCCACAGTCCAAAAACATGCAGTCAGGTTAATTGGAGACACTGAATTGCCCTGTAAGTGAATGGGGGTGTGTATGTGTATGTGTGTCTGCCCTGCAATGGATTGGCGTCCCGTCCAGGGTGTTACTGCGTGCCTTGCACCCATTTAAAAGCTGGGATAGGCTCCAGCACCCAAGTATTAAGATACTTTGAGTCTTGTGTTTAAACTTGGATAAAGCAATATGAAAGACACCAACAGTATGCAGCATTTAACATTCTAATTGACATATTTAATATGCTGATGTCCTGTTTTCATGTTATAACAGATCTCTGGGAACTCCTTTTGCTTTCACTGGGACTGTTAACTGATGGGAAATGGGCACATGCACTTAACCAGGGTACAGATGGTCCTGGTTTCGGATTAATAAGACTTCTGCACTGTATCCCACCTCTGGAAAAGCACTACAAGATGGCAGCTGCTTGTGTAAAATGACACTCGAAGGACCAGGAAAACAAAAAACAAAGACAGCCTGATATGAAAGACAGTCACGTATTTGCAGTGCTCCACATGGGGCTCTTGTCATGTTTTAGAATAGGTTTATCTCTAGTGCATCAACCTGTTTAACAAAGCATCTTTCTACTGTGATGGGGCTTGCTGAGGTGCTTTACCTATAACAGCATGTGGGAATGCAGGAGAGCCTGGCTTTGTGAGATGCGGATAAGATATGGCTTACATGTGCAATCTTGAAACTGCAAACAAAGCACACACACGCAGTAGCTGGATATTTTGCTTTGCTTTACATTATCCATTGTGCTGCATGATACCACCACAAAAACAGAAGTTTCTATATCAGTATCTGCACATTGCAGGATAAAGTCTTGCTTTATATTAAAACATGAAATTACTTATATATTTTATTAGGATTTTATTTAACGTCATGTTTAACACACATTTTGGTTACATTCATGACAGGACAGGTAGTTACTGGTGATTATTACTACTGATTCATCAGTTCAAGTTTAATGTCAAACACAGTCATGGACAATTTTGTTTCTCCAATTCACCTCACTTGCATAATTTGGACTGTGGGAGGAAACTGCAAACTCCACACAGAAAGGACCCAGGCCGCTCCACTTGGGAATCAAACCCAGGACCTTCTTGCTTTGAGGCGACAGTGCTACCCACTGAGCCACCGTGCCGCCCAACATGAAACTAAATCACAATCATAAGCACAGGTAAACTCTAAAAGACTGGTTACCTATTACCAGTATGTAATGGCTAAAAATGTGCTCTGACCATTTGCACTAATATGTGAGATTTCCTGGCTGTAAGAGATATTACCTGAATTTCAGAAACCTTACATATAAAAGGCCATTGCCTGTAAAAAAAGCATCATTTGGAACGGGGAGCACAAACCTGGGTTCATTTTTCATTCAATGTAATCATTTAGTAAATAATTAAAGAACATACACAGTTTATTTTTATCAGAGACATGATGGGTCTAATGCCTGCCAAGATACTCTGGGTGCATGCAGGGCAGGGATACACCGTGACAGGATGCCAATTTCACTAATTCAAGGGGTAATTTAGAGCAATGAATCCACCTACTGACATGTTTATAGGAGGTTTGAGGACAACAGAGAATCTAGAGAGAGCATACCAAACTTTCCACTGACACGTCCTGACATACTGCTGAAATGATTTAAGAGTAGTACAGAATAAAGCCAAGCTAAGCTGTGGAGAGCAGACTGTGAAGTAGAGGTCCTTCTTTATTTATCAGAGAGCTAGAAGGTTTTCTTCTTAGTGCAACAGTGCACCACAAATCATTCCTATTTCTTTTCTCTAAGTCTTGATCAATTAACGTTTCTATAATTTTGTCTTGTCCCTGTTGGTCTCTTTGTAAACAACAGTACAGTAAATGATTGCCCTCTAGTGGTTGATCTAAAATTTATTTAATTTCTTAAAAAACTGTAACACACACTTAAATGTGTTGGACACCCCATATAAAAAAATGAATGGTATTAAAACAGAGTGACCTTTATGTGAAATTTTCAGCTATAACAACAACCACTCTTCTGAGAAAGCTTCTCACTGGACTGTCTGTGGGGATTTGTGTTTATTTAGTCAAAATAGCTTTTACACAGGGCCACATTAATGCTGAAACAGGAAAGGACCGTCCCTAAAACGTTGCTGATGGAAGCATTTAATTTCCTTTATATCATTGATTTATTACACCTTTTAACTGTTGTGGTTAAAACACATGAATTACAAAAATTATACATGGTGTCCCAATACTTTTGTCCATGTAGTAAATATTTTTTTTTTTATTATTTGTAGTAGTATTAGTATAAGAAATAAAAATGTTCATTGCAGTAAAAACATGACGAATTTGATGAATTGATGAAACATTGATGAATTTGTCTATCCAGTTAAAGTTTACATACACTTGTAATGGACATGTATGTAATATTTTTTTTGTTTTACACTTTTATACATTTATGACAGTACAGGTAGTTCCAGGTTACACATGATTCATCAGTTCAAGTTCAATGGCAAACACTGTCACATGCAATGTTGTATCACCTTTACCACGTCCTTGAACTATGGGACAAAACCAACACAGACACACAGAACAAACAAACTCCACACAGAAAAAACACAGACCGTTCCACCTGGGAACTGAACCCATAACCTTATTGCTGTGAGGCGGAGGTGCTACCCACAGAAACATGATGCCACCCACAGGCATGTCGTACGGGCAAGCCGTAGCCTAGTGGTTAAGGTACTGGACTAGTAACCAGAAGGTCGCTGGTTCAAGCCCCAACACTGCCAGGTTGCTGCTGTTGGGCCCTTGAGCAAGGCCCTTAACCCTCAATTGCTCAGACTGTATACTGTAACTGTAATTAATGTAAGTCGCTTTGGATAAAGGCGTCTGCTAAATGCCGTAAATGTAATGGCAGTCAGGGATTTTCATGTTTTCTGCAGCTGTTCTTTTTCTCTAATTGAATTACTGTAACACATACTTCTTTGTTTAAATGCAAATCCACAATAAACATGTCAAAGAACTCAAATTCATTCCTGGACAAAGAAGTAAATGTTCCAATAATGCTGACTGCCTTAATATGCATTATGCATGTCACTGCCAAGTGTATGAAAACGTTTGATTGTAATCCTGTTGGGTGTAACTGAGTAAGAGTAAGAAAGAAACATCTTAGAACGACATCCCTCTTCTGCTGACCTACAGAGAAATAATGTGGCTGACAATTTTAGATTCCCCCTCTAATAAAAGAGCTATTAGGCTGGTCCAGAGCAGTCTATGTCTGTGGCCTATTTTACTATACCCATGCTATTCCCACATTTTTTCCTGCCTTACAGCTAAAAGTGAAAAAGAAGGCTAGACTTAAACAGAGAGTGGAAGCCTTGTCATGATCGCTTTCATCTCTCTATGATTTTACCAGCCTTCTAAATGGCCTTTATCATGAATTCTTTATCATACTGCTTTTTATAAGTATCATAACACAAACACTAGAATCCAGATATATTACCATGAACTCATTATTGATAAATCAATGATTTGACTTAAGAATTACTTTTAAACTTTATTGTTGGTAAACTCTATTAAAATTAAAAGTGCCACCTTTTTGATTGCCTCTTTAATTCCACATTCATCAGACTGAATTATTTAAAATTAAACAAATAAAAATCATTTCATAAAAGTGAATTTGGAAGAAAGAAAAAGTAACCCCCCAGTTATTCAATCAACCAAATAATTAATGTATCATTAATACTCTTTTTAATAACCACACCTTGCAAGTTGGGGTTGCAGTGGGTCCAGCACTAACAGGAACTACACCATGTACAGGATGCCAATCCATCACATAATCACTTACACAATAAATTACTTAACTTAATTACAACTAGGGCAGACAGAAAAAAAACATACACAACTTACAGACAGTGACTGGAAGCCAGAACTGAACTCAGGACCACACTGAGTAAACCAAATTCAATTAGTAGGCAAGTTAAGTTAATTAAATACAACTGGGCTTACAATAAGGTTGGGGTATTCAACACCAGCTCAGACTGAAGAAGTCATTCGGATTGAGTGACGAAACGTATCTCTACAACAAACTTGTGTCCAGATGAACTGATTCAACTTTGTGGATTTGTGTACCTGGATTATTGAGCATGCATCAACAGATTCTGACTCACTTCGGCAAGGATTGCCTCAAACTCGTACGAGAGTACGAGAAAACGGCACGTAAGATGGCTGACTACAGGAACCACCTGCGATTTAACATCAGATGCAGACAGAGCAGGATCACACCTAAGAGCCTGCAACTCAGATCTTCTGTCAAAGGTCACCGAGCTAGCAAGATCATTCAGAAGGCACAGAACCAGCTATTGAATGAACGGGTGAGACAAACTAACTTCACAATCGATGTCTTAAAAACTAGAGAGGAGCAGATTGTACAAAAACTTACATCACGTCTAGATGAGCCCACTCTCCAACAGGTGATTAACTTCACGCAGAAGGCTCATCTAGGACAACATGAAAAGTCAAAAACCAGGCAGCGAAAAAAGTTTGACTTGCTTGCTGCAGGACAGAAACACCAACAGACCATGGATGGCTGAAAGAGGAATGAAGGGCAAACACACGCTGGTGATGTGGACAAGTGGGTGAAGAACTTGTCGGACAGACAACTCACACAAGCGGAGAAAGACATCTTGGCTAAGGGGTTGAATTTCGCTGTTACACCAAAGCAAGTCCCACTAGTGGAACTGATCACAGCCACAGAATCAGCAATCCGCAACAACAACATCTCCGACCTGGAAGCGGAACAGTTGCGGATGAAAGTGTCAGCTTGCCTGAGTAATGCAAAGCCACCGCCATCCAACATCAGCAGAGACGAGAGGTATGCACTTACTACACTTAGTAAGGACAATAACATCATCATACTTCCTGCTGACAAAGGTAGATGTACTGTTCTATTAAACCAGATAGACTATCATAAGAAAGTGATGTTGTTACTTAGTGACACTAACACTTATGAGCTGCTGAAACGAGATCCAGGTAGTAGCTACAAGAAAAAGGTGATAGATTGTCTGAAAGTTTTAGAACAGAACAATGCTATTGACAGGGCTTTGTACTACAAATTATATCCGGGGGAGGCTACACCTAGTCTGAATGGGTTACCTAAGATACACAAACAGGATGTACCTTTACGACCCATTGTTTGTATGATTAACTCTGTGACTTATAACATTTCTAAGTTTCTAGCATCGATTCTCAACCCGTTGGTAGGTAGCACGGAACACCACATTCAGAACACCATGGATTTTGTGGACAAGGTGAAGGGCGTCATTATTGAGACGGAGGAAACAATGGTCTCGTATGATGTTACATCCCTCTTCACGTGCATTCCGGTTGCTGAGGCAGTGGAGGTGGTCCATAGGAAACTACAAGGTGACCCCACCCGGAGCACGAGGACCACCCTTACCACGGTCCAGGTGTGCACACTTCTAGAACTGTGTCTTCAGTCCAACTACTTCTCGTACAGAGGACAGTTCTACAAACAGAAACATGGGTGTGCTATGGGGTCCCCAGTCTCACCTATTGTTGCAAACCTGTACATGGAGGAAGTGGAAAAGAAGGCACTAAGGACCTACTCAGGGACACCACCGAGTCATTGGTTCAGATATGTGGACGACACCTGGGTTAAAATAAAATCAGAGGAAGTACCACATTTCACGGACCACATCAACTCGGTGGACAAACACATCAAGTTCACAAGGGAGGATGCAAGCGACAACGTTTTAGCCTTCTTAGACTGTGAAATTGCTAGTAAAGATGGGGGACGGTTGAAAGTAAATGTTTACCGCAAACCAACGCACATGGACCAGTACTTAAGGTTTGACTCCCATCATCCTTTGGAGCACAAACTAGGAGTCATCAGGACGCTGCACCACCGGGCGAACAGCATCCCCACAGACACTACGGCCAAGGATAGAGAGAAATCTCATGTCAAGAAGGCCCTGGGTGAATGTGGTTATCCCAACTGGACATTCATAAAAGCGGGGAAAATGCCCAAACACAGCTCCAGTGGATCGAAGGGAGGAGAAGAACAACCGCGTTCTAAGCGCAAACCAGTGGTGATTCCGTATGTGGCGGGAGTATCGGAACAATTAAGACGGATATTCTTCAAACACCATGTTTCAGTTGCTTTCAAACCCCAGAACACGCTACGCCAGAAATTAGTTCACCCTAAGGACCGGGTTCCTCGACACAAACAGAGTAACGTAGTGTATGCTGTTAGGTGCCGGGAGGATTGTCGGGAACTGTACATCGGGGAAACTAAACAGCCACTGGCGAAACGGATGGCCCAACATAGAAGATCGACCTCTTCTGGCCAGGACTGCGGTTTACACCCACCTGCAAGCCAGCGGCCACTCATTTAATGATGAAGATGTGCAGATCCTTGACAAGGAGGAACGCTGGTTTGAACGTGGAGTCAAAGAGGTCATCTATGTGAAGAGGGAACGACCATCTCTGAACCGGGGAGGGGGCCTAAGAGTACATCTCTCACCATCATACAACGCCGTAATTGGAGCTTTACCCCAGTGTGAAAGACACACATGGCCATTGTAATTAATGGTCATTGTGAATTTCATATGGACCTGATCACCAGTTCCATTGTTATGCAATGGGCAGTGATCGGTCGTTATGCAAATCAACTGCATATAAGGTTGGGGTATTCAACACCAGCTCAGACTGAAGAAGTCATTCGGATGAACTGATTCAACTTTGTGGATTTGTGTACCTGGATTATTGAGCATGCATCAACAGAAACTGGGCTTGCTTTTAACAAGGCCACTGGAATATATATCAGACTTATCTTTAGCCTTACAGTCAGGTAGTCACCTTCAAGTTTCCACAGATAAATCATTTTGTGTCTTTTAGAAAATGTGGCAAAACATATCAGGGTATTAAAGCCACATGTTTGTGTTTTAGGACTTCACCAAACCACGGTAAGAGCCATTATTTTTATGGTTAAAACTTAAAACCATTTAGAACTTTTCCAGGAATTGAAGTCTGCTGAAATGCCTTCAAAGGCTTAGCAACAACTTTTCCAGTGAATCAAAAAATATTTAAGGAACTGCAGACATCTCAAGCCTCTGCTAAATTCAGTGTTCATTTTACATTTACAGCATTAGCAAGTACATTTAGCTAAAGCAACTTACAATTGTGACTGGATGTAATGCAAGCAATAGAGGGCTAAGGGTCTTGCTCAGAGGCCCAACAGTGGCAACTTGTGAGTGGAGGGTTTTGAACCAGCAGCCTTGTAATTAATAGGCTACTCCCTTGACTGCTGAGCTACCTCTACCCTCTGAATGGGATCTAGGCTAAATGGGAGGAACACAAGAAAAGGAGGGAACAATATATAGTAAGAACATTGATCCAACTATCAAAAACAGCAGTGGTGGTGTGATGGTGTCAGGCCAGTCACGTTCCTTAATAACAAATGTGTAAAACCATGTCTTTTATTGATCTCTCTAAATGCACAGGGACAAAGTCATGCTTAAACAAAAAGTCCCCAGGAAGTGTATTGCTGTGCTGCACCTACTCTACCACTGTTTGACCATGGCAGGTGGTTCATCTGGATTATAATGTATATGTAAGTGGGGATGCCAGTTATTCTCTATTCAGTACAGTTAAACAAAGTAGGTAACCAACTGAAAAAAGACGTGACTCTGACTGACCTGCTCCTTGACAGAGGCTAGGATGGCAGACGTTGTCTCTGTCTCAGATCCATCCCCGTTAGAGGCGTTTAACACTGGGCTCAGCATGCTGGAGTTCTCGCTGTCAGAAAGCTGGTCTGGAACGGGCATTACTCCTACAAAAAATATTCAACAGTAATGATTATGCAAAGTAAAGAACATTTAGAATTGATCCAAAAACAGTAAATAATGTAAGATGTGATATTTAAATACATACTGATCTGCAGCAACCTTAAAAGTCTCCACCAGCTTAGACAGTACATATTCTGTGTGTTGGAATAGGCTATTATGAAGTATTTTTGCAGTTGCTAACAAAATGCTGCTGATGTGAGATGTTGATGCTGATGAGGACACAAATTTGTCAAGCACAATTAGCTGTCAATAGAACATTCCACATGTCAAACATACTGTGGATTTAGAAATTCAAACCCTGTAAGTTTTTTGTAATATTTATTGTGGTTACAAGACCTCAACTCCTTATCAGTCCATGGTCTGATTCTCCTCTTTTTGATGTGCCTTTTTCAATAGGAGACATAGCTGGACTGCAGACAGGCCAGTAAAGCACACATGAAGCCACGTTACTGTAGCATGTGCAGAATAAGGCCTGGCATTGTTATGCTGAAATAACCATGGATAGCAGTATGTGTCTCTCTAAAATCTCAATACACTGACCAGCCATAACATTAAAACCAACTCCTTGTTTCTACACTCACTGTCCATTTTATCAGCTCCACTTACCATATAGAAGCACTTTGTAGTTCTACAATTACTGACTGTAGTACATCTGTTTCTCTACATACTTTTTTTTTTAGCCTGCTTTCATCCTGTTCTTTAATGGTCAGGACCCCCACAGGACCACTACAGAGTAGGTATTATGTAGGTGGTGGATCATTCTCAGCACTGCAGTGACACTGACATGGTGGTGGTGTTAGTGTGTGTTGTGCTGGTATGAATGGATCTGACACAGCAGCGCTGCTGGAGTTTTTAAATACCATGTTCACTCACTGACCACTCCATTAGACACTCCTACCTAGTTGGTTCACCTTGTAGATGTAAAGTCAGAGACAATCGCTCATCTATTGCTGCTGTTTGAGTTGGTCATCTTCGACCTTCATCAGTGGTCACAGGATGCTGCCCACGGGGCGCTGTTGGCTGGATATTTTTAGGTTGGTGGACTATTCCCAATCTAGCAGTGACAGTGAGGTGTTTAAAAACTCCATCAGTGCTGCTGTGTCTTATCCACTCATACCAGCACAACACACACTAACACACCACCACCATGTCAGTGTCACTGCAGTGCTAAGAATGATCCACCACCTAAATAATACCTACTCTGTGGTGGTCTTGGGAGAGTCCTGACCATTGAAGAACAGCATGAAAGGGGGCTAACAAAGCATGCAGAGAAACAGATGAACTACACTCAATAATTGTAGAACTTCAAAGTGATTCTATACAGTAAATGGAGCTGATAAAATGGACAGTAAGTGTAGAAACAGATGCAGACTCAAGTCCCCATGTCTGTTATATGTGTATATATATATATATATATATATAGAGAGAGAGAGAGAGAGAGAGAGATATGCTGGTACACGCTGGTACAAGTATGGTATGGTGAAAGCTTGTACTGCTTTCTAACCATTTTAATTGTATGATCGGAACTGCCTCTAATGAGTACATCAGCCATTTAATGAATTTAAGTTTCCTACACAGGATAACCAAGCCTTAGCATGTATGTAGGACTATACTACCCCCTCAGTATTTATCAAACATACTATAAAAGTTACTGTTGCAGAGGTGATACCCAATCCAGCCCCACCCCGTCATACCTTAAACACAGCCAGTTGTGTCTGTTGAGTGCCCTACTAGGCTGATAGTATTACCCCAAACTGTTTTAATCTTTTTTATCCTATTTTGAGTATATTTTGACTGTCCTATCTATATCTCTATAGATCCTATGTATGTTCTTTCCAAATTTTTCCTCAGCTCTGCCTTCAAGCTTTGTTTTTATCTTTTATGGTTGGTTACACAGCTAGTTAGAATCCGTTTTTGATGTGATTTTTTATAAATATCCTAAATTCATTGGCCATGTGTATGAAGTAATGAAGCCTAAATAAAGTGCTCTGGGATTTCTGAATAAACACTCGCTCAATCTCGTTCCATCTATCTCTCTCTTTTCCTCTTTTGCTCATTTCCTTCTCCTTTCTCTCTCTTCATCATTACTCTCTCTTTCCACATCTTGCTTACCAAATATCAACCCAAGCCTGAACAAACATCTCTGCACTGTACACCTGTAAGGGTACAAGCATAAGTTTCAGAACTGTTAAATCAGGTTTTGTCAGTCTATGAGGAGTGTGGTACAAGATAATACAAGGCTCTTCGTTCCTCCTTGTAGTCTAAAAGCAGCCCATAAGACATTTCTAGGTCAGACTGACACCCTGTCACCAGTCACGTGAAATAGTTTTAAATACGTCCAAGCTTGGCAGCTTAACTAATAGCAGCGCCAGCTGTTGGTATGATGGATTACAAACCTTGGTTCTAATCTTAGTCACGCATCTGATTCAGACTGATGATATCAAATAAACCAACAAGGCCAAATCTTCACAAACTAAATAATGCGATGGTCTTGCAGAGCCATTCTACCATCGGTGTGCTATTTTAGTGCTCAAAGAACCTCTAGACAATCCACAAACTTGTATAATAGCAAACTGTAATGGTTTTTGTCTCTTTCGTCACACTCTACTGCTCAAAAAAGTCAATGGAACACTTAGTCATCACAGTATAACACCAAGACAATTAAACTTCAGGGATATCAATCTGTCCAGTTAGGAAGCATAAGCGATGCAGGACAATTAATTTACTTCACAATCGTGGAATAAGACAAGCTCATATGAAAAACCTATAAAATGAAAGAACCTTTTCTACTATAGGACAACCATTCAAGGGTGCAGTGATCTATAACGCTGGGTTCAAATCACAACTGTGCTATCAACCAACCAGGTGCCTATGAAGACATTATTGGATTTGTCTATGTCCAAAGCCCTGCAATGTCCATAGCTCTGTCCTGTTTAGGGTATTCCTGCCTTGCGCCCAGTGTTTCCCAGTGGAATTGTACCACATGACCCTGACCAGGACAAAGCAGTTGATGAAATAAAAGTAAACAGATCTTTTTTGTAGAATAATTACTACCAAATCTCATTAAATATTGTGGTCTCAAAAACACTCTTCACATCAAATGACTGTGCTATGTACAGTAAATCAGAATTGGGTTTATGCGATGCAGTGGAATAAAGTTGATTTTATGTTATGTTAGATGCGCTGATCCAAACATGGTGGAGTAAATTATTTAGCACCGGAACAGAACAGATTATTTCCGTTATGATAAATAGATAAATCATTCACATCTCAGCCTTGCTGGAGCCGCCCTCAGACCCTCTATAGATCTATAGATGCTGTAAAATGATGCTGCCAGAATACACAAGCAGGTCTCTTCATGAATCACTCAAATGAATCACATTGATTAATTAGACTGCAAACACTTTCACTGATCCTGCCTTTATTATGCATCTTTTACATACAGCCCAGCACCACTATTTATCACTACAGCTACATAACAGTAAAACAATTTGTCAACAGCACTGCAGTGGAGATGCTGTTAATTTACAAACCCCATTTCCAGAATAGTTGAGACGTTTGTAAAACGCAGTGAGGAGAAGAATCTGTGATTAAATTCTACTGAATCTCATCCTGGAATTGATAAAAGTAGAAAGAAAAGATTTCCAATGTTTCACTGATCAACGTCTTTGTATTCTGTAAATAGAAACCCATTTACACATGTATCCTTGTGTTCCATCAGCTTTCCTATTAATAAAAGACTTATAATGATTAGGGAAATGAGAACACTATTTGTTGCAGATTTGCATGTTGAGTCTCCATTCTCACATTTTCTTCAAAATGTGTCGTACATTTTCAATAGAGGAGAGATCTGGACTGCAGGCAGGCCAGTCAAGCACATGCACTTTGTGTCTACAAAGCCACATCGATGTAGCACGTACAGAATGAGGCCTGGCCTTGATGGTAGCATGTGTCTCTCTAAAATCCCAATATACGCCTCTGTGTCAATGGTACCTTTACACACATACAAGTCACCCATGCTGTGGGCACTGACGCACCACCATAACATGACAGATGTTGGCTTTTGCACCTTTTACTGATAACAGTCTGGACTTTTTCAGAAAAGGGGTTTGCACACTACAGCATAAGAACACAAAAAATTCAACCACTTTTGTTTATGCTATTTTGTACTCCCAGTGCTTATTTACACTTCAAATGTACAGACAATTTTTTTGTTGTTTTTAATATTAAGTTTGTGCAATTATAAAGATTTAAAGCTAATTAAGAGGAAAAACCATAAATTTATGGTTAAACTTAAACCCATTCCTTTTGACAAGGGCGCCTTTTTTATAGATGTAAATATATTTAAGTACCTGGCTTGTAACTGCTGATGCTGCTCATCAATGAGACTGTGTCCTTGTTTTTCTTTAAGCTCCTCATACACAAAGTTTGTAACTCGAACACATTTAGCAGCTGCAAGTTTCTTCACAAAGGAAAGGTATTCCAATAACATACTGTAGTCACGCTGGTGCTTCAATAACACTGTGTCCTTGTCTTTTGATGTAAAGGCCTTCATGAAGCTGGCATTTATCTGAAGCAGATGTAATTTGTAGGTACAGTGATACCTTGTAACTCAACGCCCCCTAAACTCAAAATCTTTTAAACTCAACACCCTGCGTCAAGAAATTTGTACCCTTAAACTCAACGTTTCCTTTAAACTCAACGTGTGTGTGACTGCTGCTTTGTTTAGTGCTCAACTTGAGCGGTGCCGTAAAACATCATCATCAAATTTTTCAATTGTATTTTTGTGTTTTTATATTATATTTGTGGTATTTTTAGTGTATACATGTCAAAAACAACCTCATTATTTTACATTAGCTTAAAATATATGCAGTTCCACGGGACCATGGAACGCATTAACAGGTTTTCTATACATCCTTACGGAAAAAATACCTTAAAATCAACGCCTTTTAAACTCAACGCCACTCCCAGAACCAATTAACGTCAAATTTCAAGCTACCACTGTATATTGTATGACTTTTTTTAGTTACTAAAACGAAGTTTTGCCGTTTTACTCTGGTAACGTTAACATAACTATGAACACCCTGGCTGCCACCACTTTAATATAGGGTCCTACATCAAGCATATCCAGTCAGGAGCCATTATCACATCACACGTTTAAATGGGCCCAGGTCATGGTGCCACACCCTTACATATTTCTGCAAGAATATGTCAGCATAAGTTACTAAAACTGTAACAGCTATTCCCTTGACATTTTTCACCACTTGACCTCATTTTCGACAACCAACAGAGGCAAAAAGATCACAGAATGGAGCTTAAAAGGCTGTAATGTAAAAAAGTCAGAGCTTCAGGAGATTCAGGTGTCTATAGATGATATGAGATTACGTTAACACAGAATACAGAGATCTGTCCTTTAACCTTTGAAGATGATTTATCCTTAATCAGCATGCCATTACCCAGATGATTAGCAGAGAGTTCAGAAGATATAACACATCTCCTTGCTGCAAGCCCTGCCAACCCTGCTAACATCACCTAATAAGCATCACACATACAGTAATCAGTATATTCTAATGTGGTCTAAAAGCAAAGCATTAAAAAGGACACATATCAATTTGGTAGCAAAATCATCCCCTTAAACGGAGTGGATTTTGAATGGCAACATTTTGTATTTAGAGCTTTGTTTACTCCAGGTGATGAGGTTAAGGCAGTGCCTATAAGCTGTTCTTACAAGTGTACACAGTAGATTGCAGCAAAGCCCTCTGAGAAGGGATCATTCCCAAATCAACAAACAACTACTCAGTACCCCGGGTGGCACTGTGGCTCAGTGGAGCAGTCCGTGTCCTTTCTGTGTGGAGTTTGCATGTTCTCCCCATATCTGCGTGGGTTTACTTCGGGAGCTCCAGTTTCCTCCCACAGTCCAAAGACATGCAAGTAAGGTAAATTGGAGATACAAATTTGTCCATGACTGTTCGATATAACCTTGTGAACTGAGGAACCTTGTGTAATGAGTAACTATTGTTCCTGTCATGAATGTAACCAAAGTGTAAAACATGACGTTAAAATCCTAATAAACAAACAAACAAACTCAGTACCCCCACAAACATTACCAAAATAAGCTTTAGTTGGTAAAGAACTGCACTAAAAACCAAGCACCAAGAGCTAATTGAACTGGCAGGGCATATAGCTGAAATCAAAGGTTTGACAGACACATTTAGCCGTATTTAAAAAAGAGATGGCTGTTTAAGGTTTACTCTTGCTGACTGGCCATGGTACAGGCACAAGCAGTACAGGAACACAGATGGCATAGCTGGACCTTCTGTATTATGTAATACCACTGTCTGGCTGGTGTAATGAAGCAGCCAGCAACTTCACCTGTCAGCGGAAGAGGATGCTAATCTTCGGCTCTCCTCGGCCCACGGTGAGGTGATGCAAGCAACAGAGGAATTGTAATAGGGATTCATAAATGACTAAATTAGGAAAAAACAGAAAGGGGGTCAAAAAGCAGCAAAAAAGTATCTGAACAGAAACACTGAGCTGTACTGGCTTGTTTTCATTTCTTCTACTAATCATGTTAAAGATAGCTTTCACTTTAATCTTTACTGCTCTAACTGCCCTAATTCACAGCTGTGAAAATCACGTCACAAATGAGCCATTTCCTGTGTAATTTGCAATTTGCTGAAATTCAAAATGTAAGGTTTGTGTTTAGCAATTTAACATTTTTATTATTATTTTATTTGCGTAGCATTCTAGTGCCTTATGTTTACTGGTAAATCTGCACTATGAGGCAGTCTTAGCAATCTAACAGCAATTCAGTAAGCAATCGCTTCGTCAAAATGTCCAAGATGTCTAAAGCAGTTAAAAACACTACTCAGGAAACTTAGTTTGAACAAAACTAAAACTGCCTGTCGATCCCAATCAATTCTGGGAATGGAGAGAGGGCTGTGTAACGATGCACCACAAGACAGTTAAAAATCGGTGCACATGTGCCACAATTCGAATCGGTTATTCATTTAAGATGAATCGATATTCACTTTAAACAGCAGAGGGCACTGGCGCTATTCACCTCGCCTGGTTGATGGCACTTCACAAAGTTGCCAGGTAGGGGATTTTCCAGCCAACTTTATTTATGTGAGGATATTTTCTTTATTTGTATTATTCATTTATTTATATAATGTTGGATTATTTGTAAGCATTATTTGGCATAGTTTGTACCTACCTCAGAAATAAAAGGGCATTCATAATTTGGATAAATAAAAGATAGTATCCAATTGCCCGATTGCGTCATGCTTCCTCTCCACCAATGCCGATCCCTGCTCTGATTGAGGTGAACAAAGCTAACCCATGCCCCCTCCGACACGTGGGCAGCATGCAGTATACATTTTATCACCTGCACTTTGATGAGTGCAGTGCAGCTCAGCGTTGTACGGAGAGACACACCCTAAGAGCACTCTTTTCTCATCTCTGTGCAGGCGCCATCAATCAGCCAGCAGAGGTCGTAATTGCACCAGTCATGGGAGAGAGACCCCATCCGGCTAAGTCCTGCCCAAATCTAAACAACAGGCCAATTGTTGTTCATGTGGCCACTCAGCCTTAGCCGGTAGGCAGAGCTGAGATTCGATACGATGTATTCGAGATCCCAGCTCTGGTTCCAGCGCGTGTTTTTACCGCTGCGCCACCTGAGTGGCATGTCTTTTTTTTTTTAAAGAGAAATAATAAAAGGAAACTTTGTCATAATTTGTCTTCAATTTCATTTTGTTTAAAAAAAAAAATTGGGATAAAATCGTGTCGTGAACCCAGTATCGTGAATCGTATCGCATCGTAGGTAGAGTGTATCGTTACATCCCTACAAAACACGGATTAGTATTTTCGTATCTGAGATGGAACATGAAGCCTAGCACTGATGCTGGATGTTCTAGGTTGACATTCAACCGTTAATGTAGGGTGTGCTCTGTATTGTAGCTTTCATTCATTCTATCATTTGATTTATAAGTGTTATTTAAAGACTGCCTTGGCATTTTTCTTTACAAATCTCCATGAAATCTGTGTTTTTCTTTTTTTGAGAAATGAGGGCTGTGAAAGTTTTCCTGTACATTTAGTAGTGCCCTACATATAGCTGATCCCCGAAATTGCTAACATGTGATACTATGGTTGTTGTGAAAAACACAATCTGCTGCTGTAGCTTTAATGTAACCACTAGAGCCATAATTCTACCTCATTTAATCAGTCACTGTGATCTGCTCCCAAAATTAAACCAGTAATCTGTTATTTCACTTACTCACAGTTATATCCTCTCTGGTTTTCCCCTCAGCTTGGAGATCGATGTTCTGTATCTGTTTGGTTCTAATTTCTGCCATTATCTATTCATTAGTTCCTCTATTTAATGTCCACACCTGTTTGGGTTTTTATTGAATAGTCTGAGCAGTTAAAGTATATCAATGTTTACAAATGGTCTCCATTCATTTGTTGTCCCACATGATTTACCCAGCCTTGTTTTTGGTGTCCCTTTTTGTTGTTGTGATTTATCATGTTAGAAATATAAATCTGTCTGCAAATTCAACCTTGTTTTGGATGTGGGTGCAGTTAGTTTATAGCACATCTTGTCTGTGAGACCGGCAGGTAAAAAGATAAAAGTTAAAATGGGGGAGTCCGCAATGATTATATAGGAGAAATGGAAAATGGAAAATGCCAGAAGGCAACCTGGCTGCTCTCAACTCCCCCAAAGTGTGAGTGAATGAGTGTGTGTTCCCCTGAGAAAAAATTTTGCCCTGTCCAAGATGTACACCATTATATACAGTGTGTATATATATATATATATATATATATATATGTGGCGATTTCTCTAAGACTGCAAGGGAAGCTCAGCTTCCCCTAAAATGTCAAAAATTAAATGGTCAAATATGTACAGTTGTGTTAACATTTCATTGACTACAAATGCGTTAGAACACGTTCATCTTGAAGACGAGTTCGTTCAGAATCAGCTACTTATCACAAATCGACTCAATTTTGTTAACTTAACTCATACATTCCCGGAGCGTCAATGCATTTACCTGCAGACGCTGAGCGTCTCTTTGCTTCTATGGGGCTGCATGGGCTGAGCGTCTCTGGGGGTGAATGGGGCTGTGGGCGGGTCTGGACGCTGAGCTTCTGCAAGATGATTGGAGGATCAGTCGAAAGACTGAATCCCGTTTTGATTGACAGCTGTCGCTGGGAGCTTCAGTACCATCGCGGATTTTGCGAGTGAAGTCGGAAGACAAACTGCAACCCATTTCATGCCATTTTCTTGAAAACTAACAAAGGGGAGAATTTATACATTTATATATAAATAAATTGACAAATTTTATGATGTAAGCCGACAATGAGCTTCCCCTCTTTGAAAGACCAGCAGCCGCCACTGATATATTTATATATATATTTTTATATATATTTAGGGACAGTGGTAGGCTAGTGGGTAGAGCTTTGGGCTATCAACTGAAAGGTTAAGAGTTCGAATCCAAGCTCTGCCATGCCGCCACTGTTGGGCCATTGAACAAGGCCCTTAACCCTCTCTGCTCCAGGGGTGCCGTATGATGGCTCACCCTGTGCTCTGACCCCAGCTTCCAAACAGGTTGGGATATGCAGAGAAAGAATTTCGTTGTACTGTACATGTGTATATGTATAAATAACAAATAAAGGCATTCTATCCTATTCTATATAGTATATAAGGTATATAAGGCCAAGTCAACACCTCAAACTCATTGTTGTGCTCCTCAAACCATTCCTGAACCATTTTTGCTTAGTGGCAGGGCGCATTATACTGCTGAAAGAGGCCACAGCCATCAGGGAATACTATTTCCATGAAAGGGTGTACATGGTCTGCAACAATGCTTAGGTAGGTGGTACGTGTCAAAGTAACATCCACATGGATGGCAGGACCCAAGGTTTCCCAGCAGAACATTGCCCAAAAGCATCACAATGCCTGCGCTGGTTTGCCTTCTTCCCATAGTGCATCCTGGTGCCATGTGTTCCCCAGGTAAGTGACGCACATGCACCCGGCCATCCACGTGATATAAAAGAAAACATGATTCATCAAACCAGGCCACCTTCTTCCATTGCTCCGTGGTCCAGTTCTGATGCTCACATGCCCATTGTTAGCGATTTCGATTGTGGACAGGGGTCAGCATGGGCACCCTTACTTCACCTGTCAGTGCTCATAATGTTATGCCTGGTGTATTTCTATGACCCTGTGATTGATTGTAAGCAACATTTAGTGAGAGAAAACATAGCACATACAGCCGTATTCCAGCATTTAGGACAATCCAAACAAAACAACAAACTACATACTGTTCAGAATGAGTAAACAGTACAGAATTTAACTTTACACCTGGTCTGGTTTGGCATCTATTTTACACTGGTTATTGTGACAACTTGGCCTACTGGGAAATTTAGAAATCAGAACCCCAGCATATAAAGCCACCTGGTGCAATCAGTCCCTAAAACTAGTAGCATCCTCACCACACGCTATGATAAAATGAAACAACACTGTCTGACATCATAAGCAATCTATCTTGTTCTGATGTCAAGAGTATGACAGCTAGTCCATGTAGCCCTGTGTGCGTTTATACAAACTGTTAAGCTTTTTGTCTTCACTAAAATGCCTCATTGGTGACAGCTGTCTTGAGCTTGTGTTTTCATCCCAATTACCTCCCATTAAGGTTGCAGCCATATGTTTTTGACAACAAATTAGTCTCTGCTGGCAGTGTCTGACTCGTCTTTCAGCAAGCCAAGATCCACTTCACCAGATTCTGCAAGAAAACCAGATGTTTTTCTGTTGTTTACATGGACTGTCCAATTTGCATGCTGCATCTTGGTGTAAAGCACACAGCATGGATGGATCTTTTAAAATAAAGCAGATTTGGTGCAGTCCTCCTGACTTATTTAATTTTTTCTATATTCATCATTTACATTTTTATAATAATGTAAAGCAGTCATTTTATTCTTGTTTTTTAATCAACAAAACCAAATTTATTTGGCAACATAAGATGAGAATAAGTCAGGGAGGGGAGATTGAGATCATTTGGGCATGTGCAGAGGGATTTGAGGTATATTAGGAGAAGGGTGCTGAAGTGGATTGACAAACTTGGTAAACTTGGAGTCTTGGCAATTGTCTTAACTACTGGAGCCCTGTTAAAGCTAAACATTACATCACCTAAAACACTTTTTCGATAATGTGAAGTAGACTAAAAGATCTTAACAAGCAATAGATTATGCTCCCATCACAAAATACAAAACATCAAGGAGAAGAAAAAGCAATGATGTTAGAAGGGGTCACGAAACTATTTTGAAGGCTCTGAGACTTTATCAAATCACAGTAAGTCATCATCTTGAAACAGTGATAAATTCCTTCAGTGGCTGACCTACAAAAAAGTCTTCAAAAGTGTATTGATAACTTATCCAGTAAGTTACATCCAGGGAACTGCAGGCCTCACTTACCTCAGATAAGATAGACATTTCCATTAGAGACTGATGGCATCAATACCCACAAATGCAAGTCAATACCTCCTGCTAACTAGCAGGAGCATTATCTTACCTTTGCCCACAAAATACATTGTTGATGCTTATGGATTAAAGAAGACATGAATAAGTCTTCATGGAAGACATGAATCCCTTTACATTTTGAGTAAAGCACAGTATATCACAATAAGAACAAACACTGATCAGCCATCACTCCAGCAGTGCTGCTGTGTCTGATCCACTCATACCAGCACAACACACACTAACACACCACCACCATGTCAGTGTCACTGCAGTGCTGAGAATCATCCACCACACAAATAATACCTACCCTGTAGTGGTCCTGGAAGAGTCCTGATGGACTACAGTCAGTAATTGTAGAACTACAAAGTGCTTCTATATGGTAAGTGGAGCTGATAAAATGGACAGTGAGTGTAGAAACAAGAAGGTGGTTTTAATGTTATGGCTGATTGTTGTAAGAACACTAACAGTCAAAATGGTGATGGCGCTACTATGCTGCTTGATGGCCAGGTAACTTGCCGTAATTGACAGAATCACAAACTCAGCTGTCTATCAGAAGATCCTGAAGTTCTGTCATTATTCTGTAATCTGAAGCTTTAGTGGAATCAGGTTATGCAAGAAAACAACAATCCAAAGCACAAGAGTTAGTCTACCTCTGCATAGTTCAAAAGGACCTCAAATGGTAAGTTTATGCTTGAAATCAATTCTAAAAATAAAATACCTCCACATCAATATTAATAGTAGGAATCACTGATCTCCAGTATGTAGAGCATTTGGTTGCACTTGTTGCTTCTAACAGTGGGACAGCCAGTAAGATTCAGGAATTCAATTAGGTGTGCATAACCATTTCAACAAATAAACTGTGTTTTATGTTAACATATCTTTTTATTGTATTATATTACATTTTGTATTAAAAATTTAGTATGAAACGCCCATGTGGCACAGCGGGATATTCCGCTAGCACACCAGCGTCGAGATTCTAAACTCCTCGGTTCAAAACTTGGCATTGCCACCGGTTGGCTGGGCGCCATCTAGCTGGCATAATTGACAGTGCCTGCAGCAGACACGGTTCTGCTAGGGCGCGATGACCGGATTATGTGGGTGTAAGGACCCTGATTGGCAGATAGAGAGTGCATAGGTGAAAAAGGGTTCCGCTAAGGGCTGTACACGGGTCAGAGGAGGCATGAGCAGCAATATACCCACCTCGACTGCAATCAGGGATCCCCCATAAGCGGAAGAAAAATTGACTACACTAAATTAGGAGAAAATGGGAGAAAATGCATAAATAAAAAATTTTGTATGAAAAATATCAGGACAGAGGCAAATATTTTTCACAGTAATGTACCAATAAAAAGCTGTTTTGTAGACTACTAGAAAAAAATGAAGAAAACATGGAGATTGGCATGTGTGTAAAAAAATTGATAAAACAGAGGTAAGGGTGACAGTTACTAGTCAAAGGTCACCAATTAGCAAAAGGCGCACTGGATCCATGAATCATTTTTTTTAAATTAAACATTTTCCAGCAAAGCATTATTCCTTCTTCTAACAGAGCTCTATAGTGCCTAATTAAATTATTTTTATGCACCGCTCAGCTACAGAAAATAGATGCTGCTTGTTATAAAGAATAGAGAGACACATGTGGAAAAAAAAAACAAGCTGCTACAAAAAAATCAACTAGTCAATAGGCCGTATGTAATTAGAAGAATAACTGGAGAGCAGAAATGCTGCTGCTAAAACATTACTGGGCAGTAAAGAAATAACGAATAATTGTACAAGCCTCATTCACAGGAAACTGAGATTTTTAATTCTTCAGAACCTTTAATTAACTGACAAAAGTACCAAAGTTTACACTGACCTACTACAATATATTTTGTATATTTGCCTGCAACACAATAAGTAAGGACAGGCATGTTTACCACTGTGTTCTGTCATGTTTTCTATTAATTATATGTGTTAATCATTTGGGAATTGAGGATACTAAGTATTGCTGTTTTGCAGGTGAGATTTTTGTCCATTCTTGCATGATACAAGACTTCAACTGCTTAACAAACTGTAGTTGCCAATGTCTGGATCTCTTCAACATGCACCATAAATTTTTAATAGGAGACAGAGCTGAACTACAGACACTGTCTGAGAGAGGATCTGGAATGAAATAAACGAGTCCTGGCACTGTGCTGCTGAAATAACCATAGCTTTGCATTGATGGTGTCTTTACACATCTGCATGTCAGAGGCAACTATACGTAAGTGGACAGTGGTAACCTAGTGGGTGGAGGGTTGGGCTATCTTTCACCCTGTTCTGCAATGGTCAGGACCCCCACAGGACCACCAGAGAGCAGGTATTATTTAGGTGGTGGATGATTCTCAGCACTGCAGTGACACTGACATGGTGGTGGTGTGTTAGTGTGTGTTGTGCTGGTATGAGTGGATGAGACACAGCAGCGCTGCTGGAGTTTTTAAACACCATGTCCACTCACTGTCCACTCTATTAGACACTCCTACCTAGTTGGTCCACCTTGTAAATGTAAAGTCAGAGACGATCGCTCATCTATTGCTGCTGTTTGAGTTGGTCATCTTCTAGACCTTCATCAGTGGTCACAGGACGCTGCCCATGGGGCGCTGTTGGCTGGATATTTTTGGTTGGTGGACTATTCTCAGTCCAGCAGTGACAGTGAGGTGTTTAAAAACTCCATCAGCCCTGCTGTGTCTTATCCACTCATACCAGCACAACACACACTAACACACCACCACCATGTCAGTGTCACTGCAGTGCTGAGAATGATCCACCACCCAAATAATACCTGCTCTGTAGTGGTCCTGTGGGGGTCCTGACCATTGAAGAACAGGGTGAAAGCAGGCCAAAAAGCATGCAGAGAAACATATGGACTACAGTCAGTAATTGTAGAAATTCAAAGTGTTTCTATATGGTAAGTGGAGCTGATAAAATTGAAAAGTGAGTGTAGAAACAAGGAGGTGGTTTTAATGTTATGCCTCATTGGTGTAACTGTATATATGACAAAAAAGGCACTCCATTTGCCCTAGATTATTATTACCTATGCCACAAAAAAGTTCGCTATTGCACCTTTTACTGACAACTGGTCTGGATGGTCCTTGTTGTCTTTACCACAAAGAACTTAACATGTGATTTTCCTGGACCCACTGAAACTGGACCCACCTGAGATTCGGGCCTAGAGAATCTGTTAGTCTTTCTGAATAGAACTGATGTATGGCTTTCTGTTTGAGTTTCAGGTGGCATTTCCTGATGCAGTGGTAGTGTTAAGTGACTGGTTCACCATGTGATGATATTTATCATAGCAGAATGACAGTTTCTCATGCAATGCCAAGGGTTCAAAAGTCACATACATTCAACAGTGATTTCCAGCCTTGCCCTACATGGACTTAGATGTCTTTGCATCCCCTGAATATTTTTGAAATATTTTGTATGATAGCTTGTAAAAATAATCTGCAATCTTGCATTTTAAAACATATTTCCCCTCAGTTTTTCTTCCAATCCAGTCGTATCCATTCCATTGATTTGTATTTCCGCCCCTACTGCTGCAAACCTTCATTCCTGACCCAGGAGGGTCGTAACTAACACGCATACCCTACAACACATATGTAATAGCCAACCGCTTCTTTTAACCTGCACACAATAGGTTTTTATAGGGATCTGTATCATGCACCAAGCTCCATTATCCATTATGGGTGTAGGCGCCCAGCCAGACGTTAGCAGAGCTGAGAATTGAACTTACAAGGTAAATGTCAGCACTAGTAGAGAAGTGTTCTTTTTGAACTGACGGAAATTTTTTAAACACAGTTTGGTACAAAGTGGTGAGTCACATCCTATTATTGCTTGTACAGACTGAGCCTTTGGTGGATCCTACTTTTATACTGAATCATGATTTCCTCACCTGCTACCATTCATCTGCTTATTGCGGAATGTTTCAAAAATAGTCAAAAACGTTTTACAGTTATTTTTTCATTTCATTCATAATTTTATATTTACAAAATATAAAATGTTGGTCAGCCAAAACATTCTAATTATTTTTGCATTCTTGTCAGTTAAATAAATGTTTAAAAGATTACAAAAAATCATAAATTCTTGTTTTTATTGCATTTAAAAACGTCTTAACTTTCCAGGAAATATGGCTACATCTGTATAACACAATGAAGGATTTGTTGCACCCCTGTGTTCTAAGTCGTTAAATCTGTACTAAAATAAGTGTTAGAATATAAAAGATTGTTAAAAGAAATAAGTCACATAAAAGAAAAAGGCATTTGGCTTTTAAAGGGCTGGACAATGTTGAGCATTGCACACTATCCTATTCAGATTTCACTGAGTAAAGTGTCTGCATTAGCAATAATACTGTCTCTCTGCCATTTGAATCTCTTAGCTCTTGACATAGATTTATATTCTAGGCATGGTACATTAACCTGAGTAATATTTGCTCAGTGCGGTGTTTGGTTTCTTCAGCCTGATGCAACACTGGCTTGTATTAGAGAGCAACAGAGCAAAAGGATTAAAAAATTCAATAATGTCATAAAAAAATCTATAACGTCTTTCTCTGACGCTGACATGATGGGTACTGTGTGTATCCAGAGTCAGGCACACACAGAGACCTTTAAAAGAGCAAGTGATTAAAGTAAAAAATGGACATAATCCAGTCAACTGTAAGTGCTTTAATTATGAAGTGATATGAAATTGACTCAGTCAAAAGTGTGACGCCACAAAAGTTAGCTTAAGCTTTCCAATTTCAATGCCACATATTGGCTGATTGGTGTAAAGTACACTGCAAGTGGACTCTGGAGCTGTGGAAATACAATTTTGAAATAATTTATTATACTTATTTCATGTTTACTTGTGTGTATAAATGTGCTGATGTTCTAAACTAAGGGGTAAGCATTTGTGACTCTGACACAGCCATGTGCTGTACTTTTGCTATTTTACCCCTCAAAACTTGAGTGTGCACATTTATTCATACTAAATATCTCTTTAGTTCTTACCATTGGCTCAAACGGTTATACAAAGCGAGAAAGGTGCGAGAAATGGTGCTACGCTACGACACATGTAGAAAGCGGCCTCAAAGATGACCAAAAACACCCTGGCTGCCACGGATCGGCAGAAGTGAAGGAAGGCATGCAAAAGAGCGGACCAAAAGCTTGTGGGTTACATTTTATTCACTTTATACGCTTTCCATGTGAGTTTGAGATGCACATTTTGTAGTGGAAAAATCTGTCTACTCTTAAATCAAGTGCTTTAAAATATCAATCTGACAATTAAAGAAGGCAATAATGGTAAATTTTGTTTTATCACAGGTGACTAAGGCTTTGGCTGAGACAGGTAGGACCAAAGACTAAGACATAAAACACATGCCATCCTGCCTAAATGCCACAGATATTTGCAGATAGCAGGGCAAAGCTGGGCAATTAAATCCTCCAGTAATGTTCTCAAAGGACAGCTGAGCATGACACTGGTTATAAAGACTAATTATAAGAACTTGCCATGATCTAATGAGCCCCACTGCTTGCTGAAGTCATCTTTAAAATAATATGAGTTGGGTTAGCTGTCTCCATGGTTACGAGTGGGTTGATGATGCTTTGTGAGACAATGCATCACAATGAAAAAATGTAACAGTAAGCATTATACAGATGTGCAATATCAGGTGCATTAGAGTTAAAAATTTTATTATTAATGCCTATACAGCATAAACACTAAAAGTCATTGTGGTTTTTAATGTTTCAGCTTTTTGCTTTGACGTGTTGGTGGCACAGTGGTGCAGCTGATAGAGTGGCTGCTGGACTTAAAAAATGGTATTTAAGATCATGCATTTGAGCTTTTGGTTTGATGATTTGGTCTGAATTTGGCATATTCTTCCTGCTTCTGGGAAGGTTTACTCTGTAAACTTTGATATTTAATTCAGAATTAAATATTTTGAAATAAAAAAAGTCCAAGATTTTACATGACAGCACATGTTTGTGTTATTCTGCCGATAATCATTTTGTGACCTGATAGTGCATCTGGTAGTGTGGGTGCTACACAGCAACATGGGTCCTAAATACCTGAGTTCAAGCCTTGATAAGTTTTGAATGCAGGTTAGAATGAGTGAACGGTTCCATATCCTGTCCAGGGTGCATTTTTGGTTTGTGACCAGCGGATTCAGTGCCAGCCAGGGTTTGACCAGAATAAAATGATTAGTGACAATGAATTAATGTAGCTTATGGAAGGCAGGTCATCCAACTGAGCAGCTGAAGGATTGATTTCATTCATTTATTCATTTATTTTGAGTAACTGCTTCCTTCTACAACTGGACACCTTTCATTTGCAGCCCCCCAAATACTTAATAATTTACTTCTTCATACCTAAGACAATTAAGAACTGTCAGTCCACCTACTGGCCACAAGGACAAGGAAAAAAATGATAGAATCCATTTAGAAGGTCCTTCGAAGTCAGATGTGTCAAACTCAAGGCCCGTGGGCCAAATCCGGCCCGCCACATCATTTTTTGTGGCCCGCGAGAGCTTAAAAGATGTATGATTGTTGTGATGGTTCGAGTAGTTACAGAGACGTATTTATAATTTAATGGGACACCTGCGGCTTTAAGCGGCAACCGTTGACATCATAGTCATGGCAACTAACTTTGACTTTGCTAAGAAGTCATGTCACTTTACGTTTTAGCGGCAAAAGATGAACAATAATAAATAGAAGTTAATTCTCTTGCAATCCAAAACAGAAGCATCGTCTGTAAGTAGTAGACATTTATATTCTCAGTTGTTTGTAAATGTGTAGCGAGTATGTTACAGCGTTTCAGATTTTACGAATACGAATTTACCGTAATTCTGTAATTAAATACAGTTGTTACCGTTACTATAGCAATTAGTATTTTTACGCTATTTTATGTTTGGTTAAATTTCATATTGTACTAGATGTAACACTTAACTACAGCTATGTGCATGTTCTGTATTAAGTTTTTTATTGTTCTTATTGTTTGCATTTTGTAGTTTTACTCCATTCTGATGCACACAGTGTACAGTTGGGAAGCAAATAAAACTGACGTAACTGTATTTTGGAGGGAGTTGTCTGTTTGTCTGTCTGTCTGTCTGTCTAGCTGAGAAAGGGGGGAAAAACTCTTAGCAAGGGCAAAACAATGGTCTTAAAATACACTGTAAAATTGTACATAAACTGCATCTCCCACAATGCATGCAGTTTTTTTGTGACCCACAAAGTGACTGCATCCCACCACTAGATGATGTTGAGAAATATTTACAAATAATCCCAAAATGTACAAGAAGAGAAAATTGAAGCAGAAGGAAGGTAATGAAAGAAGGGAAAGTCAAAACAAATTTGTGCTTCAGGAAGAAAAACCATTACGTCTCTTGTGTTATGAGGCCGTGTCTGTGGTAAAGGAGTACAATATAAATGTAGATATACAGTACATTATAAGTATACAGTATAAATTTGCCATTTTGACATCAAACACAGAATTTAGCCTCCAAGAAAAGCAACAAATTGTCCAAGACTTAAAAGGCAGACTGCAAACACAGCAGGATACGTTACAATCGGCCATCTGAGGGCCACCATAATGCAGATATGGCCCTCTGTGAAAATGAGTTTGACATCCATGTTCTGAGTGGTCAACGCTAAGTGCCAACACCACCTGCTGTACATTTGTGCCTTCTTTGGAGTAATCTTTCTTTGCTATGTTAGTAGAGGTGCCTCTTTAACATTCTTTTTCACAAAAATCTCTAACAAACCCTAAAAGCTGCCCAACTCTGAAATCAGTAGTAGTAGCAGACAGTAAATCCACCGGACAAATCATGTGATGTGGATCTCTTTTTGTATACTATAAATTGTTAACAGATTTTAGGTCTTATGACAGCAACTCCAGTTGATGTTCAGCAAAAGTAATATGAAAACTAAGGGAGATCTAAAGGTCATGTGACCTCCATAAGCCCTCGAGTGGTACAACTGAAGTCATCAAGAACATAAAAAAAATTCCTTCATTGACTGTTATACCACCGCTTTACCCTGGTAAAGGCCGTGGAGGGTCTGATCCATTGGGCCCAAGGCAGGTAACTCCCTGGGAAATCTTTGTAGCTCCAATTGGACTTGTGGGAGGAACACCATATGGCCACAATGAAGACATACAAACTCCACACAGAAAGGACCAGGGAAACAGACCCAGGCCCTTCTTGCTACCAATTGTACTGCCTCATATAACACAACTACAGCTCCCACTTGAACTGTAACCTCTGTAATGTAAGCCGTAAGCCAGTTTTTTGAGTTGTTTTCCATATACAGTGGACCCTTGACTTACGAATTTAATTGGTTCCAAACGGCTGTTCTTAAGTCAAACCTAAGTTCATTAGTTAAACCTATTTTTCCCATAAGAAATAATGTAAATAGAATTAATCCGTGCCAGACATCCCAAACCACCCTCTTACCTAACCTTTCTAATGTCTTAAATGGTCTTTTTTGTTATAAATACAAATGTAATAAACAATAATAAACAACAATACACAGTAGTACTGTACATAAACACACATCACATTTCAGTACAGTACGTGTCTATTATTATTTATTTATTTATTTATTTACTGCCAGTTATAACTTTTAGTTCATTTAATTCTGTGTTTGTATGATTTGTGTAAATCCTATTTATTTAAAGTATCCTCCAGACCACCCAAGAAGGATGGGCCCTGCTGAGTCTGGTTCCTCTCAAGGTTTCTTCCTGTAATTTTCAGGGAGTTTTTCCTTGCCACAGTCACCCTCGGCTTGCTCAACAGGGGTTTTTGTATCTGTTGGTCCTGGATTTTGTAAAGTTGCTTTGAGACAATGTCTATTGTAAAAAGCGCTATATAAATAAATTTGACTTGACTTGACGTGTGCTGTACCATACACCATTATAAATTTCCTTCTTTTTTTATAAAATGTATCTACCAGAAACAACAATTCAAGATTCAAGAGTTTTATTGTCATGTGCACAGAAGAACTAGCAGTTACACTGTACAATGAAATTCTTACTTTGTTCGTCCTCCAAACATCAATAAGTATTAAACATAAAACAAAATTAAACTAACAGAATATTACTAGAAAAAACTTTTTTAAAAATATATAAATTTAAACTATAAAAAAACGTTTTATATACAGAGGAAAAAAATAGAAATAAAATAAGGCAGTACAAAAGGCACATAGCAGCAGTTACATAAGGTGCAGAAATTATGCAGTGTTATACAGCATAAATACAGAAAAATACAGCAGCAGTTATTTTAAAGTGTAAATTGTGCAACATTATGTGCAAGTAGCAGCAGTCATTTAAATGTGCAATAGTGCATTGTAGAGAATGTACAATGTTCATGAGCTAAGTTGTGTATGTGATAGTCCGTGTTTGTTCACAAGCCTGACTGCTTGTGGGTAAAAACTGTTTGTCAGTCTTGTTGTTCTGGCCTTTAGGCTTCTGAAACGTTTGCCTGATGGCAGAGGAGTAAAGAGGTAGTTTTGGGGGTGTGTGCTGTCCTTAATTATGTTGTGGGCTCTCCTGACCACCCTGGTCTGATAAATGTCCTGTAGTGCAGGGTAGGACGTTCCAGAAATTCTTTGTGCAGTTTTTATTACACGCTGGAGTTCCTTCCTGTCCTCTGCAGTGCAGTTTCCGTACCAGACTGTGATGGAGCTGGTAAGGACACTTTCCACCGTACATCTGTAGAAGTTGCTGAGAATTTTGGTTGACATGCCAAATCTTCTTAGTCTTCTTAGGAAGTACAGTCTCTGTTGTGACTTCTTGATAATATGGCGTGTGTTGCAGGACCAGGTGAGATCCTCGCTGATGTGCACACCCAGAAATTTGAAGGTTTTCACCTTCTCCACCACTGTTCCACCTATATACAGCGGTGTATGCTGTTCTCCTCTCCTCCTGGGGTCCACAATCAGTTCCTTTGTTTTGTTGATGTTTAATGAAAGATTGTTGTTCTGACACCAGTCCTCAAGATCTGCTACCTCCCTCCTGTACGCCATCTCATCCCCCCCAGTAATAAGACCAATGACTGTGGTGTCATCAGCAAACTTAATAATACTGGTGGTGTTATAAGAGGCCACACAGTCATGTGTGAAGAGCGAGTACAGAAGAGGGCTCAGCACGCAGCCTTGAGGTGTCCCAATGTTTATGGTCTTTGTGCTGGATGTTCGAGTGCCAATCCTGACTGACTGAGATCGGTCAGATAGAAAATCTAGTATCCAGTTACAGAGGGTCGGTGTCAGTCCAAGGGTGTGGAGCTTTTCGGTGAGCCTGTGTGGGATGACTGTGTTGAACGCCGAGCTGTAGTCGATAAACAGCATTCTTACATATGTGTCCTTGCCTTCCAGATGTGAAAGGGCTGTGTGCATGGCTGTGCAGATTGCATCATCAGTGGATCTGTTTTGACGATATGCAAATTGTAGGGGGTCGAATGTGTCCGGAATGGCTTTTTGGATATGAGTCATGACTATCCTTTCAAAGCACTTCATTACAATAGGTGTGAGTGCAATGGGACGATAGTCATTCAAGCAGGTTATTGTGTTTGTCTTTGGGAGTGGAACAATGGTGGTGGTCTTAAAGCAGGAAGGAACAGAGGCTTGCATAAGAGACAGGTTGAATATGTCTGCAAACACATCCGCCAACTCTGTTGAACAAACCTGTAGTGCACGTCCAGGAATGCTGTCTGGACCAGTTGCCTTCCTTGGGTTTACTCTCAGAAGCGCCCTGCGCACCTCCATCACAGACACAATGAGTGAAGCGTCCTGTGTGCTCTCTGTGGCTGGAACCTCTTTCAGTGGTTCGATGGTGAGGGCCTCAAAGCGCGCGTAGAACTCATTCAGCTCTTCGGTTAGTGATGGATTGCTGGTTGTGATATCTATGTTCCTCTGCTGGTAATCTGTGAAGTGTTGCAAACCTTGCCACATGCGCCGGGAGTCCGTATTGATGTAATATCCCTCCAGCTTCTGTGTGTACTGTCTCTTGGCCCCTTTGATGGCTCTACGCAGGTAATATCTGGCCCTTTTGTAGTCCTCAGTGTTGCCTGAGACAAATGCAGCTGAGCGAGCACGTAGCATGGAACGAACTTCACAGTTTATCCAGGGTTTTTGGTTGGGGTAGTTCCTGCAGTGTTTAGTGGGAACAATAGCCTCAGTGCAGTAGCTAATGTAACCAGTTACTCCAGAAGCATACTCCTCTAAATCAACAGTACAGTCCTCTCTCAGAGCAGCAGTTCTAAACACGTCCCAGTCTGTGCTGTTAAAACAGTCCTGAAGTTCCAGATCAGTTTCTTCATTCCACACTTTTACAGTTTTACTCACTGGTGGTGAGAATAACTTTCATATTTCTCTATTATTTCCCTCTTTATTTCAATAGTGTTGTATTTTGTAGGTGTAATTGCACAAAAAAAAATACTTTACTAAGCGGACTTCCTTCTTCTCTCTCACTCACCGTCCCCTCTTTCTGATACACAGTGACAGCTACTGGCAGGAGTAATTATACAACACACCAACACTTTCTCTGCAGCTTCTTTTTGGCCCTTTTAATATAGAATTTTATGAAATATAAAAAAAACACCATCCGCTGTCCGAATGTTTGCTCACTGTATATATATAGAGAGAGACGGTCGGAGTGAACGTGTTCGTGACATCACGTGTTTCGCGAATTTCAGTTCGTAATCCGAAACTTGTTCGTACGTTAAGTTGAAAAAGATCATTTGTAAGCCAAAATGTTCGTATGGTAAACCGTTTGTAACTCAAGGGTCTACTGTACAATATTCTCCTTTTAAAACCTAATGGTACTACATGTGATGCTTGCTAGAAACAGGAAAACATCACTTTAAAGCAGTGATTCTCAGCCTATTTATAAACTGTGCCTCTGCTTTAAAGTGACATTAAGGAAATAGTACTGTTACCAGAATAAACATTATTACTAGCACACACAAACATTTCCTACTTCAACAATATTGATAGTAATTCCTCAGCATAATTAAGCCCTGGAAACAGCTTGGTTAAATGAATTCATTATGTTGGTGTAGAGCAGAGTGTGATAGAAAATGATGCAATAAATGCAGAATGCTTGTACAAGTGACCTGAACAAATGTAGGGCATTTCTAACATATTACATTTTTTTCAGACAACAAAGCTTTAAATGAGGCAATTTGTTGTCTGTTATGCATGTTATTAACCTAGTCCTCTCTTCTCAGGTAATCATCTTGCATATACAGTGTATCACAAAAGTGAGTACACCCCTCACATTCCTGCAGATATTTAAGTATATCTTTTCATGGGACAACACTGACAAAATGACACTTTGATGGCTCTACGCAGGTAATATCTGGCCCTTTTGTAGTCCTCAGTGTTGCCTGAGACAAATGCAGCTGAGCGAGCACGTAGCATGGAACGAACTTCACAGTTTATCCAGGGTTTTTGGTTGGGGTAGTTCCTGCAGTGTTTAGTGGGAACAATAGCCTCAGTGCAGTAGCTAATGTAACCAGTTACTCCAGAAGCATACTCCTCTAAATCAACAGTACAGTCCTCTCTCAGAGCAGCAGTTCTAAACACGTCCCAGTCTGTGCTGTTAAAACAGTCCTGAAGTTCCAGATCAGTTTCTTCATTCCACACTTTTACAGTTTTACTCACTGGTGGTGAGAATAACTTTCATATTTCTCTATTATTTCCCTCTTTATTTCAATAGTGTTGTATTTTGTAGGTGTAATTGCACAAAAAAAAATACTTTACTAAGCGGACTTCCTTCTTCTCTCTCACTCACCGTCCCCTCTTTCTGATACACAGTGACAGCTACTGGCAGGAGTAATTATACAACACACCAACACTTTCTCTGCAGCTTCTTTTTGGCCCTTTTAATATAGAATTTTATGAAATATAAAAAAAACACCATCCGCTGTCCGAATGTTTGCTCACTGTATATATATAGAGAGAGACGGTCGGAGTGAACGTGTTCGTGACATCACGTGTTTCGCGAATTTCAGTTCGTAATCCGAAACTTGTTCGTACGTTAAGTTGAAAAAGATCATTTGTAAGCCAAAATGTTCGTATGGTAAACCGTTTGTAACTCAAGGGTCTACTGTACAATATTCTCCTTTTAAAACCTAATGGTACTACATGTGATGCTTGCTAGAAACAGGAAAACATCACTTTAAAGCAGTGATTCTCAGCCTATTTATAAACTGTGCCTCTGCTTTAAAGTGACATTAAGGAAATAGTACTGTTACCAGAATAAACATTATTACTAGCACACACAAACATTTCCTACTTCAACAATATTGATAGTAATTCCTCAGCATAATTAAGCCCTGGAAACAGCTTGGTTAAATGAATTCATTATGTTGGTGTAGAGCAGAGTGTGATAGAAAATGATGCAATAAATGCAGAATGCTTGTACAAGTGACCTGAACAAATGTAGGGCATTTCTAACATATTACATTTTTTTCAGACAACAAAGCTTTAAATGAGGCAATTTGTTGTCTGTTATGCATGTTATTAACCTAGTCCTCTCTTCTCAGGTAATCATCTTGCATATACAGTGTATCACAAAAGTGAGTACACCCCTCACATTCCTGCAGATATTTAAGTATATCTTTTCATGGGACAACACTGACAAAATGACACTTTGACACAATGAAAAGTAGTCTGTGTGCAGCTTATATAACAGTGTAAATTTATTCTTCCCTCAAAATAACTCAATATACAGCCATTAATGTCTAAACCACCGGCAACAAAAGTGAGTACACCCCTAAGAGACTACACCCCTAAATGTCCAAATTGAGCACTGCTTGTCATTTTCCCTCCAAAATGTCATGTGATTTGTTAGTGTTACTAGGTCTCAGGTGTGCATAGGGAGCAGGTGTGTTCAATTTAGTAGTACAGCTCTCACACTCTCTCATACTGGTCACTGAAAGTTCCAACATGGCACCTCATGGCAAAGAACTCTCTGAGGATCTTAAAAGACGAATTGTTGGGCTACATGAAGATGGCCAAGGCTACAAGAAGATTGCCAACACCCTGAAACTGAGCTGCAGCACAGTGGCCAAGATCATCCAGCGTTTTAAAAGAGCAGGGTCCACTCAGAACAGACCTCGCGTTGGTCGTCCAAAGAAGCTGAGTGCACGTGCTCAGCGTCACATCCAACTGCTGTCTTTGAAAGATAGGCGCAGGAGTGCCGTCAGCATTGCTGCAGAGATTGAAAAGGTGGGGGTTCAGCCTGTCAGTGCTCAGACCATACGCCGCACACTACATCAAATTGGTCTGCATGGCTGTCATCCCAGAAGGAAGCCTCTTCTGAAGTCTCTACACAAGAAAGCCCGCAAACAGTTTGCTGAAGACATGTCAACAAAGGACATGGATTACTGGAACCATGTCCTATGGTCTGATGAGACCAAGATTAATTTGTTTGGTTCAGATGGTCTCAAGCATGTGTGGCGGCAATCAGGTGAGGAGTACAAAGATAAGTGTGTCATGCCTACAGTCAAGCATGGTGGTGGGAATGCCATGGTCTGGGGCTGCATGAGTGCAGCAGGTGTTGGGGAGTTACAATTCATTGAGGGACACATGAACTCCAATATGTACTGTGAAATACTGAAGCAGAGCATGATCCCCTCCCTCCGGAAACTGGGTCGCAGGGCAGTGTTCCAGCATGATAATGACCCCAAACACACCTCTAAGACGACCACTGCTTTATTGAAGAGGCTGAGGGTAAAGGTGATGGACTGGCCAAGCATGTCTCCAGACCTAAACCCAATAGAACATCTTTGGGGCATCCTCAAGCGGAAGGTGGAGGAGCGCAAAGTCTCGAATATCCGCCAGCTCCGTGATGTCGTCATGGAGGAGTGGAAAAGCATTCCAGTGGCAACCTGTGAAGCTCTGGTAAACTCCATGCCCAGGAGAGTTAAGGCAGTTTTGGGAAATAATGGTGGCCACACAAAATATTGACACTTCAGGAACTTTCACTAAGGGGTGTACTCACTTTTGTTGCCGGTGGTTTAGACATTAATGGCTGTATATTGAGTTATTTTGAGGGAAGAATAAATTTACACTGTTATATAAGCTGCACACAGACTACTTTTCATTGTGTCAAAGTGTCATTTTGTCAGTGTTGACCCATGAAAAGATATACTTAAATATCTGCAGAAATGTGAGGGGTGTACTCACTTTTGTGATACACTGTAGATCAGAAAGATCCAAAAAAATAATATTAAAAAAGGCCAGTAATATTCGTATATTCCTCTACCCCAAACATTTAGAAGAAACATTTCCAGAAACAAAGACTCAAAACTAAACACAAACTGCATCAAATAAACAATTAGGTGCAATAAACTCAAAATACTACCATCAAAGGTGTTCATTTATGTTTTGTCTTCACGAGGACATGTTACGTATTTAAATGCACACAAGTGTGTGAAACTAAGTTTCTTTTTCTCGTTTTGGTTATGTGTATGGTAAAATAACATTTACGCTACTGCATAACATGACCACCTCCTTGTTTCTACACTTACTGTCCATTTTATCAGCTCCACTTACCATATCGAAGCACTTTGTAGTTCTACAATTACTGACTGTAGTCTATCTATTTATCTATGTACTCTTTTAGCCTGCTTTCACCCTGTTCTTCAATGGTCAGGACCCCCACAGGACCACCACAGAACTGGTATTATTTGGGTGGTGGATCATTCTCAGCACTGCAGTGACACTGACATGATGGTGGTGTGTTTGTGTGTGTTGTGCTGGTACGAGTGGATAAGACACAGCAGTGCTGATGGAGTTTTTAAACAACTTACTGTCACTTCTGGACTGAGAATAGTCCACCAACCAAAAACATCCAGCCAACAACCCCCCCGTGGGCAACGTCCTGTGACCACTGATGAAGGTCTAGAAGATGACCAACTCAAACAGCAGCAATAGATGAGCGATCATCTCTGACTTTACAGCTACAAGGTGGACCAACTAGGTAAGAGTGTCTAATACAGTAAACAGTGAGTGGACACAGTATTTAAAAACTGATCCACTCACACACACTAACACACCACCACCATGTCATTGTCACTGCAGTGCTGAGAATGATCCACCACCTAAATAATACCTGCTCTGTGGGGGTCCTGACCATTAAAGCGTGAAAGCAGGCTTAAAAAAGTATGTAGAGAAAACAATGGAATACAGTCAGTAATTGTAGAACTACAAAGTGCTTCTATATGGTAAGTGGAGCTGATACAATGGACAGTGAGTGTAGAAACCAGGAGGTGGTTTTAATGTTATGGCTGATCGGTGTATATGCAACACAATAATACTTGTACTTAGCAACACAAAATTTTACCTATGCAAGTATAATTAGAAACACTGGAAAGAAAATCAGTGCACAGATTAAAAAAAAACCTGAAAATGCAATGAACAGATCAGTCTGCATCTTGTCTCTGATCCCGGCCAGGCCAGATGACCTAATCCACATCAGCTGTGATGTTCTCACTGGCAAAGCAACAGGGGAGAAACGCCTAGCATGACTGATCCATCCCTTGTATTCATCTTTGAGAATGTCATCACATGGCTTCTCCATTGCCTGAAGTAATTCCACATGCTTGTGGAGTCTGGGTTTGTACACTGTCCACCACCACACTGACAAGAATTCCTCTAATGGATTTACATGTGGGCAGTATGGTGGAAGGTAGGGCACTACAAAATATGGGTTGTTGGTGAACCCGTGGTGGACCACAATGACAGGTACTGTATATTGTAACTAAGGACAGTCACAAAAAAGTCAATGGTAACTCAGTGGTTAAGATACTGGACTAGTAATCAGAAGGTTGCCAGTTTAAGCCTTACAGCTGCTAATTTGCTATTAAGCCTCAGTTGCTCAAACTGTATTCAGTCATAACTGTAAGTTGCTTTGGATATAATGAAAAAATGCAGGGATGAAACAGGAATCTCATGTTCGATTTGAGTGCAACTCTAACTGTAGAGCAACAATACCAGTATTCGTCATATCCAAAATTGTCTTCCAATTGAGTTTGCACTGTGATTGAAAATGAAATTTAGAAAAGAACAAAAGTTTGGAGTCATGTTGTTGATATATGAGAAATGTGTGCACAGTTTTCTACAACTCCAAATCAGAAAAAGTTGGGACAGTATAAAAAATGCAAATAAAATAAAAATGCAGTGCTCTTTACATTACAAGATATTTCATGTTTTGTCTGCTCAACTTCATTTCATTTGTTAATATACCTCCATTCCTGCCATTTAGGGTTAGTAATGAGGTGAAAAAACTAAATAATGATGTGATTCCAAACAGGTGATGTCAACAGGTGATTGTAATCATGGTTTGGTACAAAATCAGCATCCAGGAAAGGCTGAGTCTTTGATGAGCAAAGATGATCAGAGGATCTACAGTTTGTCAACAAATGCGTGAGAAAATGATTGAAATGTTTAAAAAACAATGAACCTCAAAGAAAGATTGGAAGTGATTTGCATATTTCTCCCTCTACAGAGCATAATATTATTAAACGATTCAAGGAATCAGGAGGAATTTCAGTGCATAAAGGCCAGGGGCGCAAACTTAAGCTGAACGCCCGTAATCTTCGATCCCTCAGACGGCACTGCATCAAGAACCGCCACTCAACAACAGCTGATATAACCACACGGGTGAGGGATTACTTTGGCAAACTTTTGTCAAGCACTACAATACAGAGTTACATGCACAAATGCCACTTAAAGCTTTACTGTGCAAAAAAGAAGCCTTATGTTAACCATGCCAGAAGCAGCGTCAACTTCTCAGGGCTCGGAGGCATCTAGGATGGACGATCACACAGTAGAAACGTGTATTGTGGTCAGATGAATCAGCATTCCAGGTCTTTTTTGGAAAAAATGGACGCCGTGTGCTCCGGACCAAGGACAAAAAGAACCATTCAGACTGTTATCAGCAATAGCCAGGGTCTGTCATGGTATGGGGCTGTGTCAGTGCCCTTGGCAAAGGTCATTTACACTTCTGTGATAGCAGCATTAAAGCAGAAAAGTACATTAAGATCTTAGAGCAACATATGCTGCCTTCAAGACGTCATCTTTTCCAGGGACGTTCATGCATTTTTCAAAAAGACAATGCAAAACCACATGCTGCACACATTACAAACGCATGGCTGTGGAAGAAGAGGGTATGGGTACTGGACTGGCCTGCCTGCAGTCCTGACCTGTCCCCAATAGAGAATGTGTGGAGTTTGACAATTGACGACCCCGTACTGTTGCACATCTTAAGACGTGTTTGCAGGAAGAATGAGACAAAATAAAAGCTGAAACACTAAATCACTTGGTATCCTCGGTGTCAAAACGTCTTTTAAGTGTGGAGAAAAGGAATGGCAACATTACAAAGTGGTAAATGCTTTACTGTCCCAACTTATTTTGGACTGTGTTGCAGGCCTGAAATGCAGGAATGGATGTTTATTAATAAAGGAAATGAAGTTGAGCAGACAAAACATGAAATATCTCAGGTTCATCATGTGTGCAATCAAATAAAAGTCAAAGTACATGTAAGAAACTCTGTGTTTTTTATTATTTGCATTTTCCATGCTGTCCCAACTTTTTCTGATTTGGTGTTGTACATCTGTTTTAATTTAGGTTTCAATCTTGTCTTTAAATGTCATAAATAGAGTTATAAATAACCAATAAGCAGCAAGACAGTTAGAATGTGCTTGAACCTTGCCTTGTACAGTAATGCTGAAACAGAAAATATTTTTTTCAAACAGTTGCCTGTTTATATACCTGTTAGCATTGGCTGTGGCTACACCTGAACTCAATATTTAGAAAGGATATTCACATACATACAGTGAATATATGAAATAACTAAACTGAACTGTATGTTTTTAAAGTGTTATGTTACACTATTATACAATCCTTTCTAAACCTTCAAAACGTGGGTCGTAATCTACTGATGTACGCAAGCTTTCACACTACTTAAGAGATTTTTTAACTGAAATCAATAGCTCTACCACAATAAACTGTTTTCTCTTGTTTTTTACAATCCAAATTGCTGCACTGATGGAAGTCTCTTTAAGCTTTAAATTACAATGAATACAGCTAATCTAGCATGGGACTTCAGTTTTAGCCTTCACCTTCTAACTGAGCTATGATGGCATTCAGGGGTGCAGCCAGGGGTGGTGCACATAAGAGCACTGACTCCAGTTAAAATATGACTGGGCTCTTAGGTCCCTCCTCTGTCACTATCTACCTACTAGTCAGCTTGCTTGAATAAAGAGGGGAGTTGTGGCTATTACACACACATCAGCTAGAGAGAGAAAGAAAGAGAGAGACCCACAATCATATTGTTATGCTGAATTCTGCACTGCTGCCATCAGATGCATCTCATATACACCGATCAGCCACATCATTAAAACCACCACCTTGTTTCTACACTTACTGTCCATTTTATCAGCTTTACATACCATATAGAAGCACTTTGTAGTTCTACAATTACTGACTGTGGTCCATCTGTTTCTCTACATACTTTTTAGCCTGCTTTCACCCTGTTCTTCAATGGTCAGGACCCCCACAGGACCACTACAGAGCAGGTATTATTTAGGTGGTGGATCATTCTCAGCACTGCAGTGACACTGACATGGTGGTGGTGTGTTAGTGTGTGTTGTGCTGGTATGAGTGGATCAGACACAGCAGCGCTGCTGGAGTTTTTAAATACCATGTCCACTCACTGTCCACTCTATTAGACACTCCTACATAGTTGGTTGACCTTGTAGATGTAAAGTCAGAGATGATCACTCATCTATTGCTGCTGTTTGAGTTGGTCATCTTCTAGACCTTCATCAGTGGTCACAGGAAGCTGCCCACTGGGTGCTGTTGGCTGGATATATTTTTGGCACAAAAAAGTGACAGTGAGGTGTTTAAAAACTCCATCAGCGCTGCTGTGTCTTATCCACTCATACCAGCACAACACACACTAACACACCACCACCATGTCAGTGTCACTGCAGTGCTGAGAATGATCCACCACCTAAATAATACCTGCTCTGTAGTAGTCCTGTGGGGGTCCTGACCATTAAAGAACAGGGTGAAAGCAGGCTAAAAAGGTACGTAGGGAAACAGATGGACTACAGTCAGTAATTGTAGAACTACAAAGTGCTTCTATTTGGTAAGTGGAGCTGGTAAAATGGACAGTGAGTGTAGAAACAAGGATGTGGTTTTAATGTTATGGCTGATCAGTGTATAATCATATTTATAAATCAATTTTTAAATAAATTAGAATAATTTCCATTAGGTCGTGGTAGGTAGTGCTGGGCGGTATGGTTCGATCGGTCTACCAGCTTTAAGTCAAGCTGTACAATGGAGCCACACCTCAGTATATTGGTGCACTTCATCAGTGGTGACTGGGAGTGTGCAAACATCTCTGTATTTGTTGAAGAGAGAACTAAGGGAAACAGTTTTCACTACGTTGCATTTTGTTTACATTCTGCAACTGTTTTATGAATACTGATTCCTTTATATATTGTGCTATTTTGTGCAGCCAAACAAACTTTATAGTACTCAAACCCTTCATTATATACATGATGAAATAAAAATATTCAGTAGAACAAGCCACAAATGCATACAAAGTCCCAGTCATGCAAAAAAAAAAAAAAAAAAATTATTATAAGTGAATGATAAGTAAAACTGTCAGAATCTTAGTTGGTGCAGTGGTAAAACACACTAGCACACTAGAGCTGACATTTCAAACTTGTCTGTTTAAATCTCAGCTTTGCCACCCAACAGGCATGGTGCCTACATGAACAACGATTGGCTGTTGTTCAAGGGGGGTGCCAGAGGGGATTTCTCTTGACTGATGCTGTTACAACCCCTGCTGGCTGATTGATGGCGCCTGCATAGAGACAAGGGATAATGCTGATCAGGGTGTGTCTCTCCGTACACAAAGCTGATCCTCATATGAACTCGCCTTGTGCAGGTGAAAAGACTCAGTCGGCTACTGCACATGTGTCGGAGTCCACTCCTCAGTCAGAGTGGAGGTCAACATCAGTAAGGGGGAAGCGTAATGCAATCGGGTAATTGAATACGACTAGATTGGGAGGAAAACTGGGGAAAATGCAAAATAAACAAAATACGGTAATACACATTTTTGGTCCTACTGCCCAGCTCTAGTGGGAGGATAGTAGTGGATAAATAAGTGAATAAAAGTGTGAAATGTCTTTGGTGTATTTCTTGCACTCATAGTTTCTGAGTGTCACTGTATTTACCACTACCTTGACCAGAATGAAGCAGTACATTTACATTTTTTGGCATTTAGCAGACACCTTTATCCAAAGCGACTTACAGTACAGTTACAGTATACAGTCTGAGCAATTGAGGGTTAAGGACCTTGCTCAAGGGCCCAACTGCAGCAACCTGGCAGTGGTAAGGCTTGAACCAGCAACCTTCGGATTACTAGTCTAGTACCTTAACCACTAGGCTACAGCTAGGCTTCAGCAGTAAGTTAAATTATTCAAATTTGTGGCCGCTTTGTAGCCTCATCTAAAACAGAATCCTGCAGAATGACTGCAATGCCTGTTTTATGATGGGATTCAGCTAGCATGAGACCTCAATTCTTTCTTGAGACCCTTCAAGATTAAAAACACCATTTCCTGCTGGCATGCAAGTCACTGGCAGCTGGCAGTGCCATTAGATAGCTCATCTTTATTGGCCTTCAGTACTCCAAGCACCGATGGCTGAGCATCAGAGACAAGTAATACATTTCTAAAAACACATGCCAAGCCTCACGGGTGAAACTAATGAATCTGTAAAGCCTTGGTTAATACACTTAGCTAAATCTTGCTCATCTGGACTGTTGCCTGTAGAAATTTTGGAAATTTTCCACCAACACAAAGGGAAATGTTCAGGTACAGAGCCTTTTCAAATTCTTTTGTTTTTGTTGAAGATTATGAAAAAGCTGGCAGTAATGAGACAGCCCTCATGGTATTTAGAGGTTGAATGCTGGCAAGCACTTTGCCTGATGGTGGGACAATCGCACAGCCACAGGGACTAAAATTAACAAAGAGCTACAAGGGGGATGACGCAAGACTCATCTGAAAGAAGCAGCACAGCAGTCTCATTTTGGATGCCAATATGACATTCATTATTACCACTTAAAGACAACCTAAAATTAAAATGACCTCTTTTAACCCTTGTTGCTAATGAGTTTAAAATGTGCAGATTATCTGTACAGTATTGTAACTTTGATTTTATTTACAACAATCTTATTTGTCTGTAATTTTGCACCAAAGCTTTGTCTTTTTGACACTTCAGAACAACTGGTTTTTTTTAGGTTGAGCTGAATTTTAAAAATAAATAGTCATAAAGTCATATTTGTGACCTGCAGTAGACAGGAATACCCTGGACAGGGAGCTAATCCATCGCAGGGCTTCAGTGACCCATTTCACAGACCTAGCCTCCTTCAATAGACATTAAGTCTGTGTAGACACCCGGCCAGCTAATAACACAGCATGGATTGTCAGATAGTGTATTACACTGTCCAGCAAACCGAGTGCCCTATATTATTATCATTATTAATATTATTATTATCATCATCATCATTCTGTAAAAAACACTGCATTTGAAAACAGGTGGTATGTACTCCAGGTCATATTTTGAAAGCCTGATGGTTAAATTGTTTTTTCTCAGCATCACTCAGAGCTTAGACATTAAAAGTTTGTGGTCTGTTTCACAATCAGCTCCAGGCCATGTCTTTGTAATTAAACTGAGGCTTTTGAAGCAAAGAATGTAGTCAATTTGCTTTCAATGAATGCCATCTGGTGATGTCCAGGTGTAGAGATGTCATTTGGGTTGCTTGTATTGAATGTATTAATATTTTAAAAGTCACTGTATTCACAAAAGTTGGTTTTCTTGGTAGAGAACAGAAGTGGTTTACAGTTACTTTCTTCATTTTATCCATTCTTCATCTTAAGAACCTATTGATTTTGACAATGCTCAAGCGGCACCCCAAGTCCACCAACTGGTACACCCTGCACATTATGTGGATTTATTGGTGGATTTATGCCACCTCTGTGGCAAAACACTCTCCCAGTGTGGTTTATCTTGAGGCCAGAGACACTGGGTGAGTTCTTTGAAAGATACAGAACATATAGGCAAACTGACCAGACCAAGCAGCCCGGCACCACGGTTTTAAAGAAAAGCAGACAGAGTAGCTGGCAAATTTGAGAGAGAGAAACCATGATATTTAGAAGAACTTCCACCTGGAGTGAATCAACACTCACAAGCCGCAGGTGATTGCCAGTTGAGAGCAACTGACACATCAATCATCTGTGACTCTGTGCCACCTCTTCCACCAAAGTGGCAATGCAGAAGGACACGACTTTTAACATGACTCCCTGCAAAATTCATTCAGCAGATAAGCTATCTTACAATTCCTTAGCTATTACAATTTTTTTTGTCTGTATGGTAATGACTGGTATCCTATTGTGTTACCGAGTGCACTTACAACATCATGGCCTGAAGCATTCTCTCTCTCACACAGCATGAATATGATAACCCCCTGGAAATCCATAAATAGGTGAGTCACATCTATCCTTCCAGGCACCAGGAAATTGGAATTTCACTTCATAATTCCGCTCATCATTCATCCATTTTTATTCTTGAAAATACCTGTTACTCTGGACATGGGTAATAATGGGGATTGATATTAAAATTTTGTCTCACATAATTGTGCTAAAATAACCCAGCAAACCACCCTGGATAAATCAGTTGGACTAAAAATAAGTTGTTGGAAACTTGCTGTCTCTTTTATTAAACATTTCTTGTGTTGGACATTGTGTTTACATGGTTGTTACTTATGATGGTCAGTTATGGATAGGTCTCTTCTCTCTTGTTCAGATTCTCCAAAGCACTAGCATTGTGTACTCTAGCAGCTTTCAGCCTCAACCTCAATAAAAAAAGTCAGCATTGTTTACGTTGAAGGTTTGTTTGTTTATTAGGATTTTAACGTCATGTTTTACACTTTGGTTACATTCATGACAGGAACAATAGTTACTCATTACACAAGATTCATCAGTTCACAAGGTTATATCGAACACAATCATGGACAATTTAGTATCTCCAATTCATCTCACTTGCATGTCTTTGGACTGTGGGAGAAAACCCACGCAGACACGGGGAGAACATGCAAACTCCACACAGAAAGGACCCAGACTGCCTCACCTGGGGATCAAACCCAGGACCTTCTTGATGTGAGGCGACAGTGCTACCCACCAAGCCACCGTGCCACCCTTACGTTGAAGGTAAAAACGGCCCAAATCTGATTATTTACATTTTTACATTTACATTACATTACATATATTTTACATTTGTAAAGCAAAAAACTAGAATCTCTTAGTTCCTAATGGTTTAATCATGTTGTAACCCCTTAAGTCAGGGGTGTCAAACTCACGGCCCGCGGGCCAGATCCGGCCCGCCGCATCATTTGATCCGGCCCGCGAGAGCTTAAACGACTGTATGATTGTTGTGATGGTTCAAGTCGTTACAGAGACGTGCTTATAATTTAATGTGCTCCTGCGCCTTTAAGAGACAACGTGACATCGTAGTCATGGCAACTAACTTTAACCTTCGCTAAGAAGCCATGTGACTTTTACGGCAAAATAACGCAGGGTAGCGTAGTTAGTAATGTAAACAATAATAAATAAATACAAATAATTATATTGCAATATAATACCCAAGCATTGTCTGTAAGTAGTGGCGTTTATATTCTCAGTTGTTAGTAAATGTTTAGTGTGTATATCACAGCGTTTTAGTTACAAATTTACCATAATTAAATACTGTTGTTACGTTATTATAGCAATTAGTATCTTTACACACAATTTTAACTCGTTATTTTACGTTTGGTTAAATCTCATATTGTACAAGATGTAACACTTGACTACAGCTGTGTGCTTTTACTGTATTAGGTTCTTTATTGTTTTTATTGTTTGTATTTTTACTTCATTTTGATGCACACAGCTGGGGAGCAAATAAACCGACTGTATTCTGAAGGGAGCTGTCTGTCTGTCTATCTGTCTAGCTGAGAAAGGGGGATAAACTATTAGTGAGGGCAGAATGATTGTCTTAAAAATACATTGTAAAATAAACTGCATCTTTCAAAGTGCAGGCTGATTTTGTGACCTGCAAAGTGACACAGCCCGCCAGTAGATGATGTTACACATATTTACACATGATCCTAAAATGTACAAAAAGATAATTAAGAAAATTAAGCATGAGGAGGAAATTTAATGAAAGTGAAAACAAGTTTGTGCTTCAGGAAGAGAAACCGGTGCATCTCTTGTGTTATGAGGCTGTGTCTGTGGTAAAGTAGAACAATATAAATGCAGAATTCAGCCTCCAAGAAAAACAGCAATGTGACTGCAATCACAGCAGGATACGTTACAATCGGCCCTTTGAGGGCCACCATAATGCTGATGTGGCCCTCTGTGAAAATGAGTTTGACACCCCTGCCTTAAGTCATACAGACTTAGCAATATTCTGAAATATTTGTGACCTGTCAGTATTAACAAAATATCATTCTACTCTAAAATACTACATCATTCATTTTCTTTGTTTATTTGCAGTATCATCCAACTGATATAGACTTAATTTAAAGTAAAATCTAGTAGGGCTGGCACAGATCCGATACTCGATATTGGCCCAAATCACTGGATCGGATATCGGAAGGAAAAAATGTGTAATCCGATCCGATACTGTTGCTTAATGTAAATAACACTTAATGTAAATAACACTTAATGTAAATAAGGCCATTGTTTGTGTGTAAAGCAAATAACACACAAAGATATGTTCCAACAGAGCGCCGTTTATTGCCAGTTCACTTGGCAACTGCCGTAACAAGGTGCATTTTGATGACATCATTAACATGTGCCACTGATCTACAACTCATCTGCAGCAGCCATTCAGAAATTAAAACACTGATCTACTTAAACTTTTAGCATTTTAAAAAATCATCTACTACTGCCACATCTAAAAACACTGTATAAACACAATAAAAATCGCTTTATAAATTATTTTATCCCGGCTTGGACATCTCTCACATCCTCAACGATTAATCCATAATCCATGTTATGAAATAAAACAAACTACACCGTTTCCTGTTTAGCCACAGATGTGTATTATTACTGCTTAGTTGTTTGGAGGAGAAATGACAGTATCGGATGTGTCAGTATGGGCAGATACTCAATTTGCAGTATTGGTATCGGACATAAAAAAGTGGTATCGAGCCAGCCCTAACATCTAGATATACAGAACTTTTTTGCTTTGGGTGGTTGAATATTTTATTTCAGTGTTTCTACATATAATATATAAAAATCCTAAAACAAAATTAAATGTAGGCTAAAAATCTTAAATAGGTACTAAATGTTGCAGTGTCAAAAAAGCTTACAGTGGTGTTCAAAAAATAGCAGTCCAACATCATTAACCTGATAAATCACTGTTTTTATTAGAAGTGATATTTCTACAAATAATTTACTTGAAAGTGTAGTAGAGTAATGAAAACAAAACCCAACAATTAGGACATGCATGCCGCTCATTCTGAGTAATCGAAGCATTGATTGAAAGGGGGTTATTCAAAATAATAGCAGTGAATTGGTGAAGTAATTCATTCTGCAGAAGAACGGGTGTCAATTTTGGCCCTTATTTAAGGTAGGAGGGTGGCAAATGTTGCACATGTTGGTCATAATGCATTTCCTTCTGAAATACTGGGTAAAATGGGTTGTTCCAGACATTGTTCTGATGAACAGCGTACTTTGATTAAAAAGTTGATTGTAGAGAGAAAAACATACAGAGAAGTGCAGCAAATTATTGGCTGCTCAGCTAAAATGATCTCAAATGCTTTGAAGTGACAACCAAAACCTGAAGGACGCAGGAGGAAGCGTGGAACTACTGTTCGAAGAATAGCCAAAATGGCAAAGGTTCAGCCAGTGATCACCTTCAGAAAGATCAAGGAACATCTGAAGTTACCAGTGAGTACAGAAGATGATTAAGTGAAGCCAATTTACCAAGAATTTACCAAGTTACCAAGAATTTTGCAAGAACTCCTGCAAAGTCCCGTTGTTAAGAAAAAGACGTGTCCTGAATGGGTTTAAATCTGCCAAGGAACACATTGACTGGTCCAAAGAGAAATGGCTCAACATTTTGTGAACTGATGAAAGCAAAATTGTTCTTTTTGGGTCTAGTGGCCGTAGACAGTATGTCAGACGACCCCTGAGCACTGAATTCAAGCCAAAGTTCACTGTGAAGACAGTAAAGCATGGTGGTACAAAATGATGATATGGGGATGTTTTTTTATACCGTGGTGTTACGCCTATTTATCACATACGAGGGATCATGGATCAGTTTAAATATATCAGAATACTTGAGGAGATCATGTTGCATGTTGCTATGTCGAAGAAGAAATGTCCGTAAAATAGGTGTTTCAACTTGACAATGACCCAAAACATCTTGGTTACAGACAAACAAGATTGAGGTAATAGAGTGGACAGCCCAATCCCCTGACTTCAATCCCATAGAGAACTTGTGTTCAGACATCTGAAGCACGTTTCTTTGAGGCAAAACCCAAAATTGCAGAAGAACTGTGGAATGTAGTCTAATCATCCTGGACTGGAATACCTGTTCAGAGGTGCCAGAAGTTGGTCGACTTCAAGCAACACAGATCTCGGAGACAATTCTTATACCACTAAATATTAGTTCAGTAATTTAAAGTAAAGTGAAACCAAACATTTTTTGAGTTTTTAAAGAAAAATGCTGGCTTTGCTATTTTTTTGAACAGCCTAATATTCATTTTTCTTAACTTTCTATAAAGGATTAACACAAACTGGCTACATTTTGCTGATGTTTTGAATTAGAATTGAAAGTGTAGTATTTTCAGTGCATTTGCATTTATGGAAATAAAAGTTATTATAATGATTTTGTGCTTTATTCACTTTTTAAAATCACTGCTATTTTTTTGAACACTACTGTATGTAGCCAATAATTGTACCTTTTTATGCTACATTAATAAAAAAAATAGAAAAAAGGTAAGAAAGTCAGCCTTGGGCTTAAGACAATGCAGAGGAAAGACTGCTATTCTATAGAAAAAAAACATTTAATATTAAAGACTCCTGGCAATTTAACAAAACAGAAAAGCTACTGCTGCATTACATTTGCAAATAATGAGCTTGCCTTTACCTCTTGTCTAAAACTAAGCCAAATTGCCATCACATTTAAATTCTTAAACCAGTGACACTGACAGTTTCTTTAATCTAAACGGGAACTATTTTAGTTAAAAACAGCGGGCTGGCTTAAAAAACCACAAACAATAGACAGCCTTCAAACTCATTTAATTTTAAGGCCCAGTTGGCACCACATATTGGGAACAGTTTAACAAATGTTTAAAAAGTGCAGTGTCATTCCATTTGCGCCAGGCATAATTGTCAATATGCTGCTTGTGGAATTAACTGTGCTGACAATGAGAGCCATCATAGTCATTGTCAGAATTAACAATGGAACATAATGGGGAGACCAACTAACTGATGTCTTCTAATCACACTGCCCATTTCCTTTGATGCTTCTACCCTTATTATAGTTTACAGTGAATTACAGTGAATTTACTTTATTCATTTTCAGTGACTGCTTTATTTAGTTCAGCAAAACAGTGAATCTAAAGCCTACCTAGAAACACAAGTGCCAATCTTTCAAAGGGTTTTATACACTCACTCACACTAATGGTTACTTAAGAGCAGTAAGTACACCTTCCCCATGTTTTCTTGAGTAAGTGGACACTGGGAATATTTGGCACACTCCACAGAGATGTTTACATTACACTAAAAATCTCATTAAAGGGTTTAAGAGTAACCTATTATTCTATTGGTCATGTAGACAGCATACCTCAATTATCTTAACATAACTAAGGCCATATTCTGATGATTGGGACTATACTGTATACAGGTAAATGGGTATTTTAAATGTGCAATGGTAAGAAAAGACCACTGACTCACACCACAAGCTGCATTCTAACACATTTTTTGTAAAGTTCTTAGTATTATTATTATTAAGTGCTGTCAAGTTGATTATGACTCCTGGCAAGCATATGGATAGTGTTTCACCAGAACATCCTGTATTCCGATGGGTGTTCAGGCTTCTTAATGGCTTGCTCTTTGTTCCTCTAATTGTATCCATCCATCTTGTTGCTAGTCGTCCTTTTCCTTTTTTCCTTCAACTCTTCCAAGCATAATTGTCTTTTCCACTTAATTGGTTCTTCTGATAATGCATCAAAGCAAGGAACCTTCAGAAAAAGGTTCTATAAGGGTTGCATAAGGGGCTGACATCCTCTAGTGGGACCTGTGCTTACAGCCCAGCACTATGCAGCTCGATCAGCATTTGCCAGAAAACACCAACACTGGCAGGTCTGCCATTGAGGCCCTGTTTATTCTTGCTTGATACCAGACTTCAACAGTCTGTGGTCACCGTTGTCTAATTCTCCTCCTCATGCAGCAAAATACTTTTTCAACAGAAGACAAATCTATCTGCAAGCAGGCCAGTCAAGCACAAGGCAAAAAAATGCCTAATTTGGAATACGATATGCAGCTGTAGAGCTTAAGAGAGCAGGAGCCCTATGGACTGAGCCAAACTGCAGCCTGAATTACAGTTCACTAGTGTTGGGTAAGAGGTGACACAGAGTCAACTCTTCCCCATGCCAAACTGCTTTTACCTGAATCCCTACAGCTAAAGGGAGAGAGAGCTGGGTGGAACCGCAAGTCCACCAGCTACACAGTCCACCAGTCAACTGCTGTGTGGTTAAAGCCCCAGTGCTTCTCTCCTAAGAGGCAGTAAGGGTAGATAACAAGCAAGAAAAGGGAAGTCATCCAAAGTTGGTTTGTTGAACCAATTCATGGTTGCGAAATGACTTCCAAGAAAGCGGAAGTGGGCAGTAATGATTACAGCACTGGGAATATCAAGAGATCTCTTAATTTATAAATACGTACAAAGGAGAACACACCAGCTCACTTCCCTACTGGCTAAGTAAGATCAATGACTTTAGGTGTGATGCGTTAGTGCTCATTAGTGCTACAGCTCCTGGGATTTGTAGTCTGTTTTACACAACAACGGGCTAATCTACGTTTTTCTGCCATTAGACAAAGTGAACAAAAGTAATCGCCCTATTTTGAGGGAATATCACTCTCCACATGCTCGCCCAGGAAAGAAACTGAAAACTCAGATGGCCATGTGCTTGCCCTAAAGAAACATCAGTGTCATGCCCCCAGCGAAACGCTCACCGTTACCACTGCACTAGCTACTCGGTGTGTAATAACTCACATTTACAGTAAAAAAAAAGGAGCTGAAAAAAATCAAAATGAGTGGAGCGGCCAATACATCAGTGACACAACCCACGTCCAGTGTGGATTCCTCTGTTGTACTCAGTTCATGAGGGTGTAGGCACCCAGCCTCTGGAGGCAGCTCATTCATCCAGGGCAGATACTCTGTGACAGCCAAAGGATGATGTGAAAGATCAAAGACTACCAAAGTCTGAGCCATCAAAACTAAAGATACCTGCCTCATAAATTGTGCAGGTGGACACCACACAACACAAAGCCAACGAGGTGTGGCAGAACAAGAGCTTCACAGTATTAATGCACAGCTTACAAAACTAAAGCAATAAAGTGATGCCACTATACACATTTTTCAATAATTAATTCCAACACCTTGTGGAAACCATGCCACAAAGAATTAAGGCTGTTTTGAAAGCAATAAAGGCTAAAAGTATGTGGACAACTAACCATGGTAAGACAGAATATGGAATACGGAATTGCCAACCCCCTCAATGCTTCTCTACTTCTCTATTTAAAACCACATTTATTTCATATAATGGATTTTATCCAATGTGGGTATGGCTTAAACATCTGAACTTAATTATTAGAAGGGGTGTCCACATACTTTTGTCTAAATATAAAATAGTTTTGGTTTAATTATCTAGAATCCAACTTTAAAGGCTACAATCACAGTACCAAAAATTCTAATACCACAGTCTAAAGCTCCAGTATCAGAAAAGGCTATAATTCCAGTACCAAATGTTACAGTTCCAATGCCATAAAGTTTTAATACCCAATGTACAATTGCAAAGGCTATAGTTGCAGTACCCAAATGTCAGTATTAATACCCAAGGCTAGTTCTAGTACCAAAAGTTTCAATTCTAAAAGCTACAGTCCTAGTAACAAAGTACCAAGGGCCATGGATCAAAGACTATGTTTCTAGTATTACCAAAGGTTAGTAAAGGTTCATGTTAGAATACCAAAGTGTGTAGTACCAAAAGCTTTCAGTCCCAGTATCAAGAACTATGAGCTAGTAGGAAAAACTACAGCTCCAGTAACTAGGTTTCAATTCCAGGGCAGTGACATTTACATTTACATTTTCGGCATTTAGCGGACGCCTTTATCCAAAGCGACTTACAGTACTGTGACAGTATACAGTCTGAGCAATTAAGGGTTAAGGGCCTTGCTCAAGGGTCCAACAGCAGCAACCTGGCAGTGGTGGGGCTTGAACCAGCGACCTTTTAATTACTAGTCCAGTACCTTAACCACTAGGCTACACCTGCCCTGTGACAGCTCAGTGGGTAAGGTACTAGCTCAAGTCCCACCACTGCCAAGTTGTCATTCTTGGGTCCCTTAGCAAGGCCCTTAAACCTCAAATGCTGTAATTGTATCCAGTCACAATTGATAGTTGCTTTAGATAAATGCCATACATGTAATAGCAGTACATTATGATCTGGTACCAAAGGCCACAGTCAGATTACCAAAATGTCAGTATTAGTTTCTGTTTTAATAGAAAAAGGTTCCAGTACCAAATGCTACAATTCCAGTAAAGCTAAAGCTACAGTAAAGTTCCAGCACCAAAAGAAGTCATAAAACCAAAATTCCAGTATTATTAGCAAAGATTTCATTTTAAATCCCGAAGGTACCAGTCCAAAGTGCTACAGTTTAGGTATCATTTAGGTAATCATATTCCAACACCAAGGTTTTAGTACCAAAGTTTGAGTACCAACACTAAAGGTTTCAGTACCACAATATACCCTTGCAGTACCAGATGCTACAGCTCCAGTTCTAAAGGTCCTGACAGTAAAAGCTACATTCCCAGCACCAAGGACTACACATCCAGTACCAACAATTCCAGTACTGAAGGCTACAGTTCTAGTATATTATGTTCCAGTGCCAAGTACTACATTCCCAGCTTCATACATTTCATCCACAATGAAGGAAAAGAATGAAGGCTTTTAAATTCCTTAAGAGGTTTTCACAAATGTAAATGGTTCTACCTATAGTCACAAGTCCATCCAAAAACCTTAAAGCACCTTTTATATTGCGTCAGTGTGTCTGTGTAATGTGTCTTTTTTATGTTGTAGGCCTACTTGTGTCTGTCTCTATGTAAGAAAAGGCGAGCATTGCTTTTCATGAGGGCAAGCAGTAATTAGTTTTTCCTGTAGCACAAACCAATAAGGCATTCCTTAATGTACATGTCTGTGGCTTGCTATTTAAAGGCTACAATACGATAAGACAAGCGACTATCGCACGCCATCATCTAATGTCACAGCATGTGTACATTAAAATGTAGGTCAAAACGGAAGTATTATCCTTTTTTTCTATCACCCCCACCCCCAACTGATGGAGAATCGGCCTCTAATGGAGTCCGTTATCAGTTTCCACTAATGCACACCTCTCATGCACATTTGTAATGGAGCATCCATTCCCACAATTCATGCATCCTATTTAATGCATAACATGATGCAGTGCTGATTTTGACATAACGCCTGTGCAGGTGAGGTCCACCATCGTCCTGGCGATATTGCAGGCTATTCTAGGTGTGTGTGTGTGTGTGTGTGTGTGTGTGTGTGTGAGAGAGAGAGAGAGAGAGAGAGAGAGAGAGAGAGAAAGTAAACCGGGATGACATTGTGCTTACCGATTACTATCCAGTGTAAAACAAACGATCTTCTTGTTCTCCACCACCGATTAAAGTCCACTATTCACATAAATGTTGAGTCCTCACGCATCCCGCACGATCGGCGCCGTAACCTGCACCTGTAAGGTAAGACACGGAAAAAGCAGCAGTCATGCACATCCACCAGCTGATTAAAAGAGCTGCGCTGAGAGATGGAGACGGTTTTCCTCCTCCAGTGCTGCTGTAGCATCCCTCAATTCTCTCCTCCTCACACACTCCCTCACTTCCTAACACACTCACTGCAGCAAACTCACCCGAAATACAACAGCGACATCTGCTGCCCTGCTGCTTAATAACTGTACCATGTTGCCAGATTAAATCCAACATCGGCATGAAATATACAGTATAACGAAAGCCTAAAGTCGAAAATGTAATTTTCACTGTTGAAAATGTAATTTAGTGTTTTTATTAAAAATTGGTTTGTTCCACTTTTGCTAAAACGATATCAGGTCATTTATCAGGCATCGACTCCACAAGTTTGTACAAAATCAAGTCATTCAGCAATGTAAGAATTATTACACAATATTCCAAACAGTATCTCTTGATGTTGCTTTTTTTTACTTCAAGTGCTCTCATAAATTTATGCAGTCCCATATGTGTGTTTGTCATTCGTGTTTCTATGTACAAATCCTCAAATATAAATAAACTGATTTGTTCACACCGTATACGAACATATTCACTGATCTGGCAACCTTGCATCATCTTTCCCGCACTAGTTTCCTCTAGTAGCTAGGCATGGAAGGAAAGTTACCATGGCAACGTCCAACCCATCTTTTCATATCAAATATCTTTTACTACCTTGGCAAAGCTTGTTCTCCCAGGTTGCCATGGTCACGTCCAAGGCTCCGCTAAGCTAGTAGTACAAAGGCAGTCAGTAATACTTTAGTTAATACTTCAAATGGCTATTAGCAAAATTGTCAATATTGATAAAAGAACAGCCTTGTAATATTACAAAGTATAAATACTATAATTTATCAGAAAAGAGACATTCTAAGCTTTCAATTGGTACCTTCTTTACTGAGAATCTTACAGGAGCTGGGGGGTGGAGGGCCAAGGTTCAAGAGTCACGGTTCTCTACTGCTTAACTGTTTTGCAAGAGCACCATAAGCGTCGGCACAAATTGCACAAACTAAAAATGACATCCCTGTTTGAAAGCTTCAGAACATAAAAATGGCAGACAGGACATGAGATTATTGATTACACGGCTTCTGTGCAGTGAGTGTTCAATTGATCGGCACCTGTAACAGCAGATAGAATGTTTCTTAAAAGAAAGATTGGAAGTGATTTGCAAATTTCTCCCTCTACAGTACATAATATCATTAAATGATTCAAGGAATCTGGAGGATGGCTCTGAATCAAGAACCATCATTCATGAGCACATGGGCAAGGGATTACTTTGGCAAACTCCAACAACTTTGGCAAACAGCTACAAGTCCAAAAGTCAGGGTCTGTCATGGTATGGGGTTGTGTCAGTGCCATTGGAAAAAGTAATTTATCTTTGTGTGATGGCAGCATTTATGCAGAAAAGTACATTAATATTTTAGAGCAACATATGCTGCCTTCAAGACAACATATTTTCCTGGGATGTCTATGTATTTTTCAACAAGACAATGCAAAACCACATGCTTATTACAAAGGCATGACTGTGGAAGAAAAGGATACGGGTACTAAACTGGCCTACCTGCAGTCCTGATCTGTCCCTAATCAAGAATGTTTGGAAAATTTTGAAATGAAAAATGTGACAATGACAACATCATACTGTTACACACTGTTGACGTGTTTGCAAGACGAATGGGAAAAAATAAAACCTGAAACACTAAATTGTAAAAACATTACAAAGTGGTAAATGCGTTACCATCCCAACTTATTTGGAATGGGTTGCAGGCCTGAAATGCAGGAATTAATGTATATTAACAAATAAAATTTTCACCGGTCACCAGAAAAAAAACATAAAAAATAATTTGGGTTCATACTGTCTGCAATTTAATAATTGACAAAGTAGATTTAGAAAACACTGCGTTTTTTAATTTGCATTTTCTATACTGACCCAGCCTATTCTGAGTTTGGATTGTTCCCTATCCCCTATGTTCCCTATTTTATTGAATTACATTTACCACTGTACTGTGCTGCCCATTGCATGAACACCAGTTGCACCACTAAAGCTTAGTTGAATGTAAGAGTCATTACAATTAGTGAACAAGAACAAAGAGAGCACAGACAAGCATTGTTAAAAGCAGTAAGTTCAATGCAATATGCTGGATAGTGTCTGAAACAGGATGTGTCCTTCAAAAGCAGCTTTAATCCCCCCAGATCCTGGTCCTGCCCACTGGGAGCCAGAGGCCATGCTCACACTTTAGCTGTAGATCAATGACCACTCTCTGAGGACAGGGCACAGAAAAAGCTGTTTCCCAAGTGACCTTGAGCAAAAGATTAGAGGACAAAATGTCCACTTTCCCCAGTCCCCAAAAACCAATCTAATATCACTAGGTCTGGTGATGGTGTCTTGGAAAGGGTATGAGCAGTTGGGCGGGCCTTTTGGGCATGCATGTTCCTTCAAAACGTAAAATTATGATTGTATAAATTGTCTCAGTCTCTTAAATCACAAAAGATACATAATAGCTGTTATGCAGCACAATTAACAGTTACCATTATGATTAAAAATACAGACGTTTCTCATTGTATTGTACATTCAGTATGTCCTCAGCAGCAGAAGAAAAATGGTTTGGCTTGGCAGAATTAAATAAATACATCTGAATCATTTGTTTTCTATAGAGACAGTAAAATGCTTTTTATTTTATTTTTTTATCCATCCTTATTTATCTTTGTATTTTGGTTAGGCTTGTGGTGGGTCCAGATTTACTGAGATATGGTGCTAATACATCTTAAGGTATCACACTCTTTAAAAAAAAAAATGTATTCACTTACATCTAAAGGCCATTTAAAATAGCCAATTCACATACTGTATGAAATTCTGACCACCAGACAGAAACCAATCAAACACTGTTAGGATGAGGCACACTCTCCACAGATATGACCCAGAGGCTAGGATTAAGCCAAATATCAATCAGTTGTCAACACAATTTGTTGTGTCAACAGTTTGGTGAGGAGGAACTCCAACAGCCTGTAAGAACCCCATTTAACACTTTTGGGATATAGTCCCATAGACATACTCCATCTTGTTAAACACCTTCCCAAAAAGGTTGAAGTCAGACATAGCCTAAAAGGGAAGAACAACTCTACATTAATGCCATTAGTTTTGACATCCCTGTCCACATTTTGAAAATAAAGTATATAAAGACAGATACTGACAGAAAAAATCTGACAGTTTTTAAGTATTTTGACACTAGTATTTGCCACTGACAATGGTTTTCTGAAGTACTCTTGAGCTTATGTGACTAAATTTTTCAAAGTAGGACTTGAAGTTCACGCACAATCAGTAGTGGTTTCTGTTTTTGCCCTACAAAGACTGAGATTTAAATTATTTGCGATCTTGCATTGAGCAATGTTTTTTTTAACTGATTGACAATTATTTCATGTAGTTTGGAGGTTGTGAGCCATGAGTATTACTTGTACAAACGGAGCCTTTGGCAGACTCTCCTTTTATACCCAATTGTGATTTCCTCACCTGTTACCAAGTCACCAGCTTATTGTGAAATATTTAACACTGTACATTCAAAATTCTATAAACATTTATGCTTTTTTGCCCTTTCATAACTTTTTTGGGGTACACTGTAGGCATCAAATTCAGCTTGTGTTTATATTTACAAACTACAATTATCCATGACAATAAATAAAAAAAAGAGAAATAGCAAATTACTGATTTGTTTTTAAAAAATTTTTTATTGCATTTTACCAAATGTTACAACTTTTCTGGAAATGGGGTCTGTAATTTACTAATACAAACAAAATGACCAGCCAAGGTCCTCTACAATATTCTATATAAGTGGGGACATCTGATAATGAATTGGATAATCCAGATTTTGAATAAATGAATCACAAAGGTACAGTGATTTGTTCACATTCACAGTGTGCAGCAAATATTTGGAATAAATGGAATAAAAACATTAAAACCATAAATATTCACAATGCACAATACAAAAAAAAAAAAACTGTACATAGCATACTATTAAAGCAACAAACTACTTAAGTTTATAATTAAATGTTTAAATAACTTACACATCACATTTTCCTTTGAAGATAAATTGACACAGGGCTATTTTCATTTTTTTTTTTTAAAACCTACTAAATAGATTAAGACTAAGAAGAGATTTTTTTTAGTATCTGTTTTAACCAAATTTGTAAAACATTAAAACAATTATTAAGATATTATTAAGTTGACAAACATTTTGGGTGCAGCATGTTTATCGTGATTGTGAATGAAAAAAATCACCATCATTGTAAATTCATTGTGTGAAATCATTTTTATTACACTTGACTTGTAATTTTGCTTTTATGTCAAAATATAGATTCAGCCATATATCTGTGGAAAATCAGTCCTAAACAGCAAATAGATGACCCATATGTCATCTAAAAACAGTAAAGTCTATAATATATATTGTGGTATTAAATTTAAGTGCAATAAATTGAAATGTGCTATATCTCCATTATTTTGGCTTATTCTATACTGAACAGCTGCAGATTTCTTTAACATATTTGGAGAAACACTCCATGCTGTGTGTATTTCTCTGCTCATGATGGTAGTTCGACCAGACAGACATTGGCTACATGTGTATGTAGACTGCCTGACCAGGCATCAAACTGTGGTGTCTGCTGCACTACCCCTGCATTCTTAAAACATAAAACATAGACATAATGTATTCTTATTTCTCATAGACTTCACTGGTGCAAATTGCACATTACTGTAGTATTGCATCTTTCCTCTTATTAATTTAGACATGAAATATAAATACAAAGAAATGTCTATATTTTTTTGCCTAAGTCAAACCCACAAAACTTACAAAAATATTGACCTAAATATCCAGAGCACTTAATCAATTAGCTTGCACATGTTCATATTGATATCTATTTCACAGGAATATGTAAGCTTCAGTTAAAACATGCACATGCAATAAAAAAGAATGAAATTGGACCTTACACTGAATTTCTAAAAAAGACTTGCTTCAAATTGTGAGCCACAAAAGCTATCCTTATCGTAGTCAATAAAGTAAAATTACATTTGAACAGATGTCATTTTTCTAATCCTGAAAAGAAACACAGCATGTTGTATATAAAGGTCGCCACATGTCTCTGCCAGCAAATATAAGCATGTCGAAGCAGCTGAAAGCCGTGACTGCAATAAAAACTTCGTTGATTGTTGCGAGCTGTTGACAGTAGGCACTCACATAATAGATTCTAAAACTCTGATAAGGCACAAAGCAAATAAGCATAATCAGCAAAAAACACAGGCTCTTGATCTGAGCCCAGAACTCTTGGTGGCTTAATGAGGCTTTTCCATGCTTCCGACACACTTGCCACAGGATGTACAACTGACAGGAGGCCAAGGACAACCAGATCACCAGCACCACACCACTGAGAATGTAGTTCACCACTTTCACTCCCACATTGTTAAGAGCAAGTCCATAGGTGAAGCATAAGTTATTATTATTTGTCCTTACATTCCCATATGTCAACACGGTGGCAGGGAGAGCAAGTCCTAGAATGACAGCCCAGATGGTCACGCTGGCTATTAACGCATGTAGAACTCGGTAGAACTCCAGCCGGTGTCTCCATTCAAAAAATGACAGGTATCGCGTGCTCAGGATGATGGTGTAGAAAATAATGCTGAGGTACATGTTTGCATGAATCATGCTGCTAGTCATCTTGCAGAAGATGGTGCCAAGGGCCCAGCTATTAGTGGCATAGTAGTAGACACGAAAGGGTACAGTTAGGAGGAACAGCACGTGCACCAGCACTAAGTTGAGCACTGACACACTGGTGACAGACAGCATGTTAGACCTGAGGGAGGTGCACATCAGTATCACCCCCAGGATCCCTCCCAGGAAGACAAGCGTGTAGAGGACCATCAGGCTAATCCTGTAGTCCAACGGAAAGATGGTAGAAGTTTGGTTTGTGCTGTTATCACACATTGCAGCAAGTTCTCTGTAAAAAAGATATAATCTGTTATTTTCTCATTATTTGGTAAGCACAGCTTGCAAATAAAGATGTTTTATGTATTAACTGTACTAAAAATGTGACCTTAGTGTAGGTGAGGGAGGACAATGTATCACTTTTAAAACCTTTTATCATTTCTATGCAATAATTTTAAAAAACACTTTAGGAAATCAAAGACCTAGAAAGCAACAACGTTAATGAACTACCATAAGATCATCTTCACTTTGTTAACTAATGTAACCTAAAAGTATCTCATTTGGACAGTAAACAGGCCAGTGGCCTTTCCTGCAATTGTTTCATGAGTGTTTTGAAAAGGAAATTGACAACACATTTTTAGTGCATCAGATGTAGATAAAATAAAACATATAAAGTCATAAATTTTATATGAAATACTTTGCCATGATTTGTTTGCCTGAAACCTTTTAAATGATGGCATAATGCAAAATGGGGCAACTTTAAAAAGTATTTCAGTCACAATGTTACCATGCATTACCAACACTGTCAGGCTGTAAGACTCCACGATATTAAAAGATAATACTAAAATTGTATAAACTGATAAGAATGTACATGTTAGAAAGACTTATTTAAGATATTTTTCAGTGTGCATAATCTAAAATTCTCTGGGTGTTCATGTATATCATGTATAAATATAAGAAAAGTTTTTTACTTTTTTATTGTTTCAAGAATTTGAATTTGGTCAGTTTGCTTTAATCGTCATTGAGACGTATCTAGATTTCAAAGTTCTAAATACTGATCTGAAATTATCTGGGTTTAATCTAATCTGATCTAAAATTCTCTGGGTGTTCATGTATATCATGTATAAAAAAATTCAGACCTTTGAGTTTTATTGTTTCAAGAATTTGAATTTGGTCAGGTGCATCTTGTTTGCTTTAATCGTCTTTGAGATGTATTATATAATATATAAGGTGCTGAGTGTACCAGTCTTGGCACAACCTTGAACCTTCCTAGAGTTCGGTGTTCAGCCAAATGGGTCATCAAAAAGTGCCTTAGTCAGGAGAGTAGGAAAAAACACTAAAAGCGCTCCAAAATTTCAGTGCAGAGATAGGCAAACCTGTTGGACAGCCAATTTTGCAACACTTCATAAATCAGGCCTTAAAGGGAAAGTAGGAAGACAGAAACTGTTAAGCAAAGTAAGTAAATAAGTAAGTTACTGTTTAACTTTCTAATTTACAACATAAAGTGTGCAAAAATTAATCTGAAACACACACATATATACATATATTATTAAGTAGAGATTATTGCAAAGACAGAAATACAAAAGTGCACATATATAACCCATAAATAATAAGATTTTTACTAGAGGTTGAACCACTCTCAGCATTGCAGTAACACTATGTTAATAACATAGCAGTGTGTGTTGTACTGATAAGCGGATCAGGTACAGTAGTGTTGTTATCCAGGTTACTGTTGTTGGGCCCTTCAGCCCTCAATTAAGTCACAATTGTAAGTTGCTTTGGACAAAAGTATCTGCTAAATGTAAACACATATTTTATGAAAACTTTCACTGATTCATCAGTACAGAAATGTTTTACTACCCTCATAATTACAACATAATGGAAATTTATTTAGGAAACATCATTGGCAGTTTGCCTGGAATGTGTCTTAACTAAAGAAGTATCAAGTGAAGCAAAATTTGTGAAATACGTCCCTTATCCGCAGGCTTATGCATATACACCATGTAGTTTGCAGAAACAAAATCTGCAAAACACATGGGAAGAAAACTCACTCATTCTTGAAAATGTAATGAAAGTTCATGAGGATTGTTTGTGTCTGGCTAATTACTTTGATTTCTGTACTAATGTTTTAGTTTCTGTCTTATTCCTTAAATAATTTTCCGGTTCACTTAACTTATATACTAAACATATAATCCTTGATTTAAAAATGAAATAATTTAACCTGTTTATTTATCCCATATAGAAATAAAATATAGCATAATGTAATATATTTTTTAACAAAAATTGGACATGTTTACGCTACACCTACTATTTCTTATAGGCTATAATATGTATTTGTCAGTGGAAAGCAAGCATCAGAGTACATCTACTGATCAGGTATTATAATGGTTATGGTATTATCATGAATAATGGCATATAGGGTTACCAGGTCCAGCATAGATATCCACCCCAAAGTCTATCTAAAAACCACCCTTCAGAAGTTGAAACTAGCTCAAAATCTAAGGTGTCAGACAGTTGAAGAACGGGCTATAAATTGCAAAATAATTACCAAAGTACTTCTTTTAAATCTTACACAGACAATTATTGGCTTGTCCCTTTGGTTTGAATTGCTGGCAGGGATTTCTTTATAACTGATGCAATTATGACCTCTACGGGCTTAGCGTTTGCAACTGCACAGAGACTGGGGATAATGGAGATCAGTGTGTGACTCTCCATACACAATACTGAGCACCATACAGTATGGACTCACCTTGTGCAGGTGAAAAGATACAGGTGGCTACTGCACACGTGTCAGTGGGACCGTGTGTTAGTCACGACTCTTCTCTGGCAGGAGTGGATGAAGCAGCAAATGAGAGAAAAATTTAAATGCAATAGGTAATTGGATATGACTAGATTGGGAGTAATGTTGGGGGGAAAATCCATGTTCTACAAGCTGCTACAAGGGCAATCCGAGAAGCAAAGCGCGCACATGGCCAGAACATCCACAGCCACTTCCAGAACAGCGGTGACACACGGCACTTGTGGCAGGGCATCCAGGCCATCACCAACTACAGGACGACTCCACCTGTCTGTGACAGTGATGCCTCCCTTCCAGATGCGCTGAATGACTTCTACGCTCGGTTCGAGGCGCAGAACAACATGTTGGCGAGGAAGATGATCCCACCTTGTGACAGATGTATTCACTGACATCTTCAACATCTCCCTGAGCAGCGGCATCGTTCCAACGTGCCTCAAGACGACCACGATCGTACCCGTGCCAAAGAAGTCATCTGTGTCATGCTTCAATGACTATCGTCCCGTAGCACTCACGCCTATCATCATGAAGTGCTTCGAGAAACTAGTCATGAGGCAAATTAAGACCCTACTGCCTCCCACCATGGACCCACTGCAGTTTGCGTACCGTCCTAACCGCTCAACGGACGACGCCATATCCACTACACTCCACCTGGCTTCTACACACCTGGACAGAAAGAACACTTACGTCAGGATGCTGTTCATAGACTTTAGCTCAGCATTCAACACCATCATTCCTCAGCATCTAATTGGAAAGCTGAGCACGCTGGGCCTGAACACCTCTCTCTGCAACTGGATCCTGGATTTCTTGACTGAGAGACCTCAGTCCGTCCGGATCGGTAAGAACACCTCCAGCACCACCACACTGAGCACCGGCGCTCCCCAAGGCTGTGTGCTCAGTCCACTGCTGTTTACTCTGCTTACGCATGACTGTACAGCAATGCACAGCTCGAATTCCATCGTTAAGTTTGCAGACGACACAACTGTGGTGGGACTCATCAGCAACAACGATGAGTCAGCGTACAGAGAGGAGATACAACATCTAACGGACTGGTGCCAAGTCAACAACCTGTCTCTGAACGTGGATAAAACCACGACGGCTCATCTGTTGAGATCGTCAAGAGCACCAAATTTCTCTGTGTTCATCTGGAGGAGAATCTCACCTGGACCCTCAACACCAGTTCTATCACCAAGAAAGCCCAGCAGCGTCTCTACTTTTTGAGAAGACTGAGGAAAGATCATCTGCCACCCCCCATTCTCACCACGTTCTACAGAGGAACAATCGAGAGCATCCTGAGCGGCTGCATCACTGTCTGGTTCGGAAATTGTACTGCGTCGGACCGCAGGACTCTCCAGCGAGTAGTGAGGACAGCTGAAAAGATCATCGGGGTCGCTCTTCCATCTCTCACGGACATTTTTAACACCCGCTGCATCCGCAAAGCTCTAAGCATTGTGGACGATCCAACCCATCCATCACATGGACTTTTTACTCTGCTCCCGTCTGGGAGACGATACCGCAGCATCCGGACCAACACAACCAGACTGTGTAACAGTTTTATCCCTCAGGCAATCAGACTCCTCAACTCAGTACTGTAACAATTTCCTCCGGAAATTTTCTGCTGCCACACACTGAACTGTATTGACTATGTTACTTGCATTTTTTGCACACCTCCTGGAACTGCACAAGTAATTTCTGCACCTTACTTGTATTTTTGCACCTTATTTACTTTTTAGGCACCTTATCGGCATTGCCAATTTTACGCTGCTAATGTACAACATGTCACTACCTCATGAACCATTGTACCATCTATTCACCATCATGTACTAACACTTGTCTTTAGTCCTGTCTTCTAATTACTTGTTTAGATTAGGGATAATTAGGAATATCTTTTGTAGTTATTTATTATAGGATTTTTTGTATTTATTGTTGTATTTACAGTGTTTTGTATTGTCTTGCACTTTTTGTACCGTGTTACACCGTGATCCTAGAGGAACGCTGTTTCGTTTCAATATGTACTTGTATGTAGCTGAAATGACAATAAAACCTCTCTGACTCTGACTGACTCTGACTCTGCTGGGAAAAGAAGCTTGGAGGATGGTCCTTCCTTTAGTTATATAACTATTAAACCCCCCTCATAAGGTATTATTGTGATGTGTACAAAAAAACAAAATTAAAATGATGGTCTTGGTAAATAGAGAAAAAAAGCACTGTCTAAAATAGGTAATTGTTTAAAATAAAAACTGTACATATTTTGCTTGGGAACCAATATTAAAGAATACTTACCTGATTATACTTGTCCTTGCTTTGAATCCTTCTTTAAATTGTAGTTTATGTAGTTCTTAACATATTCCCATTTAAATGAATACGTCTTCCAGTACGTAGCTTTTCTCTGCTGTTCTAGCCTGAGCCAGCCCTTACTCTATTGAGGAAGTACAGTTGTGGCTTTCCTATTACACAATACCCATCAACAACTGACAAAGGAACTCAGGGCTTATGGTGTTTGTGAAAATCTATTTCTACTCACTGGCATTCCAATGAGATTCATTTACCTATTTTAACTTACCACATTATCCTGGTCAGGGTCGTGGGTGCTCTTGTGCCACTGAAAAACACTGAGTGCTGAGCAGGAACACAACCTGGGTGGGGTGGCAGTTAATTGCAGAGCACCACACAGTCACACACTTGCCTAATCAATCACTGGAGCAATTGAAAGCAGCCTAATGCATGTTTTTTAAGAAAACTTGGACCTGGAGGTAAACAAGCTTCCTTGTGTTTGTGTGGGTTTCCTTCATTTACTTCCAAAAATAATAAATAAATAAATAATGAAAGAAAAAAAGAATGCGTTAGGTCAAGTCTATTAAGATGAATTCCAATGTGATGAAACACTTTCAGAAGAAATTAAGCAGACCAGGGTTGCGTCAGATCTGGTGTAAAAACTGTGTCAAATCAAATATGTGGATACATAATCCGAGCAACTACCACTTCTGGTACTGTTGGCCAGTACTGGTGGAAGCTATGCTACTGTTGGGGCAAGGAAGAAGGAGGAAAGAGAAGGGGAAAGAATTTCCAGCAGAGAAAAAGGCGAAATGATAGGAAGGTCGAGTTGAGAGTTAGAGCTTTGAATGTGGGCATTATGACTGGAAAAGTGAGAGAGCAAGCTAATATGATGGATTGGAGAAGGGCTGACATACTATTTGTACAAGACTCCAAGTGGAAAAGGAGTAGGACTAGGAGAATCGGGGGTGGGTTCAGTGTTCTACCATGGTGTAGATAGAAGGAGAGATTGGGTGAGGCTAATCTTGAGGTAACAGTACATTAAGAATGTAGTGGAGGTAAAAGGAGTGTCTAATGGAATGATGAGTGTGAAGCTGGAAAATAATAGTGCTGATAAATGTCATCAGTGCATATGCTCCACAAGTGGGTTGTAAGAGCTAAGCACAGAAATAGAGAAAAGCAGATGGTGGTAAATTTTAAAGGATGGAAATGGTTGTAGTGAACATAATTTAAGATGAAGGGGAACACGGGGTGACATAAGAGCAGGGGAAGGTGCATACAGGTGGATTCTTCTCTCATCAGGAGAGTCAAGCTGAAACATATTGGACATTGTAAGATGGTGGCAGTGGAGAGTCTAGTTAGCCAGCATCAGATGGTGGCCTGTAGGATGTCTTTGGAGGTGAACAGGAGGAAGAGAGTGAGGATCAGATGCTGGAGGTTAAAGGTAGAAGACTTTGGTGTGAAATTCAAAGAGGGTGAGACAGGCGCTGGGTGGTGGTCTCAAGGGGTACTAGACAACTGGGCAATTACTACAAAAGTGAACATGTAATCAGCTCAGAAGGTATGTGGTGTGACATCTGGACAAAGGATGGAAGAAAAAGACACGTGGTAGTAGAATGAGGAAAAGCAGGAAAGTAAGACGTTGGCAAAAAAGAACTGAGATCTCCAGTGAGATAAAAAAGAGTAGACAGGAGTTCAAGAAGATGCAGTATAAGGCAAAGAGAGAAGTGGCAAATGCTATGGAAATGGAGTATGGCAAGCTGTTTAAGAAGTTGAACCTTATGGAAGGTGAAAAGGACTTGTACTGATTGGTCATACAAACAAACAGAGCTGGGAAGGATATACAGCAGTTATGAATGAGAAAGGATGCACATGGGAAGGTACTGACGAAGGGGGAGAGTGTGCAGTAGAGCTGGGAGGTTCCTGAATCACCCGGGATAATGATTCGAATCTTTGTACTGAATCAGGAATCACGAGTCCGAAATCTCAATCCTATGAGTCCTCTGACTGGCTGCTGCTAAGTACACAGTTGTAGCCTAGTGTTTAGGGTTCTGGACTAGTAAGCAGAAGGTTGCTGGTCCATGAGCAAGGCCCAAGTTGCTTAGACTGTATACTGTAAGTCGCTTTGGATAAAGGCGTCTGCTAAATGCCAAAAATGTAAATGTAAATGTACACAAGGCGAGTGAGCAGGCTCACTGGAAACACCGCGGACTCAGATGATTTGGCTAAACCGACTTCACTCCAGTCCATGAATCTAAGTAATAAGTTAAATATTCCAGTAAACAAGCGGTTAAACACACTGGTGTTTGTTATGTGGCTGATTTTATGAACATGCTATTATTGTTATCAGTAGTCGAGGTATAGATTAGTAATGCAGCATATTTTCTTGTAAGCAAAACAACAACAAAATATAGTTATATTATTATTAAAATGCAAATGCTTACAGGCTACTTTAGGACTGCACCACTTAAGGAGTATCCTAGCCCCCATGGTAATTTATTGACTTGTTTGTTTTGGTGCCACTGTGGCTGCCTGAATGGGTGAAGTCACCATGGCAATTTGTTGTTGACCATCCCCTCTGAACCCTTGACCCATTAATATACCCCTCTGATTGGTAGTTGAGTCCACCCCCCTCTCCTGCATGATCAAGATTCCACTTAGAAAAAAGTGCCAACTTGTCACTGACAAGAGAAGTGTGAGATGCCAAGAGCATTAACAGAGAAGGATTTATTTACAGAAGATGAGTGCATAGAAGACAAGTGATATTTGGATGCATTTTCATGCAGTAAATCAATCGCAATCAAGATGTCAGTACAAGTGACTCAGCTGACTCAAGTGAACCGGATCACATTACTGAGTGACTCAGATTAACCCGAGTCCATAAGATAAACCGAATTTACCACCACTAGTGTACAGAGAAGGTGGAAAGAGTACTTTAAGGAGCTGATGAATAAAACAAATGACATAGAGCTAGTAAACAAGGGAATACCTCAGATTAGTAAAGAGAAAGTGAGGGCAGCTATAAACAGAATAAAGAGTAGAAAGGCAGTTGGCGCAGATAACTGCCAGTGGAGACATGGAAATGTTTAGGAAAGATGGCAGTAATGATTTAAACTAGATTCACAAAATGAAGTATGTCTGAAAAAATAAGAAAAAGTAGGTTAGAATTTTAGGAGGTTAGTAGGTTATAGTAGGTTAAAATTTTTTAAGAATAAGAGTGTTGTGGAGAGCTGCAGTAACTACAGAGAATAAAGTTCTGGGAAAGAGCAGTGGAAGATAGGATGAAAAAAGGTAAGGATTTGTAAGCAGTAATATGGTTTCATGCCAGCAAGGACACCACATATGATATGTTTGCTTTTGCTAATAATAAAGTAAAACATGTTGAGCGTATTAAAGGTTAATTAAAAAAATAATAAATAAAAAAACACTTAACTTGACACAAAACAAAAAATTCCACATTGTCTACACTGAAACCAAAAGACTACAGGTCAGGAGAACAATAGGCACCACCTGATTTACACTGGTTACAGCTTATTATGTAAAACTCAGTTTCACTTACAGAGGAAGCAACATGGAGAAGTGATTACCACAATCTGGTCTGGAGTTTATAAAGAGAATCAACACAGGCCTACCATAATCCCTCTTACTTTATTAACTCACATTTGTTCCTTTGTTCCTTTAGTTCCTAATTCTTTTCATTTGGTTGAAGTGAATCTAATTCAATGCAATACATGGCAATGAACAACAAAATGTTATTATATTTATATTATATTATATTAAATATTAAAAGCCATATATTTTGGAATAAAAATGCTAGCACTAAAAGCATTATCAAAGTCAGTTAAAGGTAAAGTGTCATGCAGATAAGAAAAACAATGCAGTAAAAATAGGTTTTGCCATTTTCAATTTTTGTTTAAAGCAGTTACCCATAAGAAAGGATGCAAAGAAAGTACACCAGTGCATTGAAACTATACCTGACTAAAATAGGAATTTCTAAAGTAAGGATTTGGCATATTAACAGTTGTGTACTGTAATGTTGTGCATTAAACTTCACTGGTGTAAAAAGGGGGTAGGATAACGTTAAACATTGCTGTAATCCATTTCAAAACTGTTCATAGCGCACAGGCGGTGCAGCAGTCGCACTAGTCTAACACACCATTATGAATTGTTTAAACTCATGAGCTCAAATTTCAGCAGAGCCACCGACCTGGCCGGGCATCCACACAAACACAATTGGCTATGTTTGAGGGAGGAAAAGCGGCCACTGACTTGCCCTGGCATCCACACAACAACAACTGGTCATGTGACAAATTCCATCTTTGAGACGCTAACAAAGTACCGTTTTTGCTGAGAAACCTTCGCACAAGATTTTGAAGTTTGTCTGAAGAAATCTTTGGCAATTTTGCTTATGAGCTCATTTTTATAGACAGTTTTTAATTATTTGTCCACAGCCAGTCTGTATTCCAAATACACTTAGTTTTCTCAGTAGGCAACATGTTCTATTCCACTGAATGTTTGGCTAGGGGTGCAGGTTATTTCTAGAATGGACCAAAGCTTAATGAACACTGGACCAGTGGTATTACACCCTCTCTCACTGATTAGCTGTGGATTAGTCAAACTCTAATCCAGACCAACACAAAGCGTGTCATGCACTAATGTGAGTATGTACTTTCTACTAAAAGATTGTGCATAATTCGACAGTCATGAGGTAAAAACTGCTGATTCTTTTGCTGTGAGATGAAGATGGCCAACATATATACATTAAGGTAAATTTTCGCTTTCCTTATCATGTTTTAACATTGTGGCACACATAATAACTGGTATTGTACAGTACTTTGTACCTTTGACTTGTCACAATGTAAATGCATTGTGTAAATGCAAAACTCTTGTAGGGCAGTTGTAGCCTAGCGGTTAAGGTACTGGACCAGTAATCAGAAGGTTTCCGGTTCAAGCCCCACCACTGCCAGGTTGCCACTGTTTGGCCCTTGAGCAAGGCCCTTAACCCTCGATTGCTTAGATTGTATACTGTCACAGTACTGTAAGTCGCTTTGGATAAAAGCGTCTGCTAAATGCTGAAAATGTAAATGTAAATGTACTTATTACTTATTAAGTATAGAAAAATGTCTTAATGTGATCTATTATTCGGATGCCACAGTACTGCCTACTTCAGATGTTAGACCCTTTAGTGATGGTTTTGTACATGTCAAAAGACATTACAATAAGGACATTACAATATTAAGAACATTATATTATTACTGCATATTTGAAACTGGATCAACAAATACATGAAAAAGTTCTTATATCATTTATCCTTTGAGGGGATAGTGGAGTTTCAGGTCATGTTTTACTTAACAACATGTAACATGTAGCAACATTAGCAACATAGCTGAACAAATAAGTAAGAAATGGGAAAGGTTAATTAAACGTTTATTTGTTTAATAAGGAATATAAATTAATAGAGCAGATTGTGTGGGTGTTACACAACTACTGGTTCGATCCTTTCCTCATTTTAGTGTCTGTGAGAATTTGGACATGTTCAGTTTGTGCCCGTGTGGTTTCTTTTGAGTAATTTTTATGGTTTTCAAAAAGATGCCTGTATGTGTGGCTTTATCTGCTCTAAACTGAGTGACTGATTGAGGCAGTGAGTGAAAAAGTTTGTGGTGCCTTGAGGAACATTAAAGGCTTGTACTCCAGTATCCAGGCAGGCTCCAGACCCACCTTGTTCTGAAGCATTTACTGATGATAAATAAATAAATCAATTAATAAATAAATAAATTAGTGACCAAATATGAAAGTTATTTTTTAATAACTTAGAATGTTGCTAAACTTATTGACTTTTAATAGTGCATAACATTGTCATTTATTATTAGGGCATTTTTCTTTGGCCAGTGGTCCTCCACAGTAAGACTTGATGGCAAGACAGTTATTATTACAGGAGCCAACTCTGGCATTGGCAAGGAAACCGGAAGAGACTTAGCAAGGAGAGGTAAGCATTATATCTATTTATTTACATAGTCAAGTCAAGTCAACTTTATTTATATAGCGCTTTTTACAATATACATTGTCTCAAAGCAACTTTACAAAATCCAGGACCAACAGATACAAAAACCCCTGTTGAGCAAGCCGAGGGCGACTGTGGCAAGGAAAAACTCCCTGAAAATTACAGGAAGAAACCTTGAGAGGAACCAGACTCAGCAGGGCCCATCCTTCTTGGGTGGCCTGGAGGATACTTTAAATAAATACACGATTTACACAAATCATACAAACACAGAATTAAATGATCTAAAAGTCATAACTGGTAATAAATAGATAAATAAACAATTAAATAATAATAGAGTTGTTATCCGCTCTAGTCTTCAATAAAGTCTGTAGTGATTTCTTGTCGTTGCAATTACTCCAGACCCGTCACATCTGACAGGAGCAGCATCGTTGTCCCGGCAGTCTCGACTTTAATCCTTAACCTCGGCGGGTAAACAGGTTTCCATCAGAATGCCCTCGGGGTAAAACAACAGAGAATGTAGTTAATAATGTACAATGCTAGTTGACAAACAGTTTTACAGAGAGTTTTAGACTCCGGCAGCCCTAATTATTACAGCATAACTAAAAGGGAGAGCAAGCAGGTAACAAGGTCATGAAGGCTTTCACAGGACATCAGCTCCCATCTCCCCACCGTCATCAAACCTGAGTGATCGGACAAGAGAGGCAGGACGACAGCAACCCAACATCCCTGATCACCACAAGTTTCTATGACCAAGAACCCCCAAGCTCTGTGCCTTTGTCTATACTAATCAAAAGCCTGAGAAAATAAATATGTTTTCAGTCTAGACTTAAACATTGAGACTGTGTCCGAATCCCGAACAGAGGCAGGAAGATTATTCCAAAGTTGTGGAGCTTTGTAAGAAAACGCTCTTCCACCAGCCGTGATCTTTTTAATTCTAGTAACTATAAGTAACCCTGCATCTTGTGAACGAAGTGGACGTGCTGGATTGTAGTAATTAATAAACTCACTCAGATACTGTGGAGCCAGACCATGTAGCGCTTTATAAGTTAGTAAAAGTATTTTGTAATCAATGCGGAATTTAACTGGCAGCCAGTGTAGAGATGATAGAACAGGACTGATATGGTCGAATTTTTTAGTTCTAGTTAGCACTCGAGCTGCTGCATTTTGAACTAACTGGAGTTTGTTTATGGATCTACCAGAGCATCCAGTTAGAAGAGCATTACAATAATCTAACCGAGAAGTTATAAACGCATGGATAAGTTTTTCGGCGTCATTAACAGATAGTATATTTCTTATTTTAGAAATGTTACGCAAATGATAGAAAGCAACTCTAGTAATATTATTAACGTGTGTATCAAATGAGAGATCTGAATCTATTGTGACACCTAAGTTTTTTACATCTGGGCTGGGAGTAACAGAGAACGTGTTTAAGTTTAGCACCAGGTTAGACAACTTGTCTCTTGCAGCTTTAGAGCCAACAAGTAAAACCTCAGTTTTATCTGAATTAAGTAAAAGAAAATTACACGACATCCAGTTTTTTATGTCGTTTACACAATCTTCTATCTTACTGATTGTGTCAGTATCATTTGGTTTGGCTGATATATACAGCTGTGTGTCATCTGCATAGCAGTGAAAGTTTATGCCATGTTTATGAATAATTTCACCTAGTGGAAGCATATAGAGTGTAAATAATAGCGGTCCCAGTACCGACCCCTGTGGAACACCATACTTTACTTTTGTAGTTTCCGAGCATTTATTATTTACATAAACGAATTGAGAGCGGTCAGTCAGATATGATTGAAACCAAGAGAGTGCATGTCCTTTAACACCTACTGTATTTTCTAGCCTCTCCAGTAAAATGTTATGATCGACCGTATCAAACGGTCCACTAAGATCTAATAGAACAAGAAAAGAGACACATCCATTATCAGAAGACATTAACAACTCGTTAACTACTCTAATTAATGCGGTTTCGGTACTATGGTTGGGTCTAAATCCTGATTGAAATTTTTCATGAATACAATTTTCATTCAAATAAGAACATAGCTGTTTGGAAATGACTTTTTCTAATATCTTTGAGACAAAAGGAAGGTTTGAAATTGGCCTATAATTAGATAAAACATGTGGATCAAGATTAGGTTTTTTAATCAGGGGTTTAATAACAGCACTTTTAAACAATTTAGGTACATATCCAAGGCTAAGGGATGCATTGATTAATGTAAGCAGGGGCTCTACAATAGCTGGGAGTAAATCTTTAAGTAGACGAGTTGGAATAGTACTGCATGGCCACTGACAAATGCATTATTAATGTAATTCTGTAATTATTACAATTGTGCAATAATGAAGCAAAAGTTCATGCTTAACATATGTCCATGACTCATTCTTTGACAGCACTGGCAGCTTAGTCATTGCCATTAAATGATGACTATTCATACTTTGTTGTGCTGTCTCATAGGGGCCAGAATCATCATGGCTTGCAGAGATATCTCTAAAGCTGAAGCTGTTCAGAATTATATCATTGCAGAGTCAGGCAACCAAAACATCGTCATTAGAAAACTAGATTTGGCTGATACCAAGTCAATCAGAGCATTTGCAGAGGTGATCAATAAAGGTTTGTGACTTTAAGAATGCTTTTACATACACTGATAAGCCATAACATTAAAACCACCTCCTCATTCTACACTTACTGTCTATTTTATCAGCTCCACAAGGAGGTGGTTTTAATGTTATGGCTGATCAGTGTATAATGCACTATGCAGGGAAGGAAGGGGTTTGGAACAAGACCCATGACCCGGAACAGGATAAAACAATAATTTAAATAAAATAATCAATAGAAAAACAACAATTAATACATAAATAAACACAAAACTAAAAGCACACCTGGTAAAGTGTGTGTCACACAAAGTGGGTGGTAAACATGGGTCCTGAGTGTTATAATGAGAGAGACTAGGGACCCAAAGATGCGGAGAAAGGTGTTCTTTTATTTAACAATAAATAATAATCAAAACACAAAAACAGGCACAGAAAACAACTCGGGCAGAATTCCCGAGTGAAGCCGCTGGCGCCGCAGGCAACTGAAAAAGAGAAAAAAGAATAATGGAAAACGAAAGCAAAAGCGCGAGGCGCGAACCTGGATCTTTCAGGCGTTCGCGCTGCTCGCTGCGCTATTTAACAGCGAGTAAATAAAGGAGCCCTCGTGCTTAAAAGAAGCGCTGAGGGCGACAGATCCCAGGATAATCTTCGCTAAAGTGAAATTAATCAGGTAACTGGGACTACAGCCGAACCGGTATTGTCACCAGCGGTAAATTCGTGCCGCTGGGAAGAAACCGATCTGAAGTTAGAAAAAAAAAGGGAGGTCGCTAACTGCAGCGTGGATTCGAACCGGGACTGTAAAAGTGGATGACGCTATGGCATAGTCCACACGGCCAACCCGGCAGTGATGAACCCACCTGAAAGTTCAGGCTATAAAAGGCTTGTGAAAAGCGGTTGCGGGGCTACCATTAGCCACAAGCTAACCGCACAGAAGGGGTTTTTAATGCAAAACGCCGCAAACAAACGGCAGCGCGAGGGCTGCACGAAGTCGCACCAATCTTTCCCTATAAATAGAACCAAAACCCTACAATACCTCAGGCTTACGACTTACACACCCGACCGCCCTATTTAGCGCCCGGGGTACCGAAACTGTCCCTATAAAAGAAGCGACTTGTGCAGTCATTGAATGGGAACAAAAGATAAAGGTGCGTCGCCTGCAACCTGGCGACGCCCCCTTAAATAGGGAGATCGCAGGTGCAGGTCGTTCGCCCCTAACGAGCTGGCCTGCTATTTGAGGCCAAGCTCTTTGTTGTTCTGTAACGCCTGCGACGCTGGGAGCTGATGGTATTTTCACCAGCCGTCGCAGGCACCCTAACACTGAGGACCTGGATTCAATCTTTAGGTCACTTGTGAGGAGATTTTCATGTTCTCTTCATGTCCAGGTGGGTTTTGTTCAGGTACTTTGGTTTTCTTTTAAAACATGCAGAAGGTAGATTTGATGCTCTAAATGTTCCGCTATGAGTAAGTAAGTACATGACACTTTGACGGAAAAAATCAACAATGAATTTTCATTGAATCACCTGAATCTTAGACCATACCTTAATTTTATGGTATAACTTGAACAGTTCTTATCATACACAATGTTTTACAATGTGTTTAATTATTATTACTGACTTGAATAAAGCGCAAACCACATTGTATAAGTAACTGATATAAGTAATTGATGCAGGTCATTTCATAGAACTCACAAAGCTTTACAAAGCTGTACATTTATAAGAGTTATGTGATAGTAAGCATGAATTGAATGCTACATTATGTGATTTATAAAACAAGGCATGTTATACCACATGATATTTTATGCTACTCTTTTGTTACAGAGGAGAAACAACTGCACATACTAATAAACAATGCTGGAATCATGATGTGCCCCTACTCTAAGACTGCAGATGGCTTTGAGATGCAATTTGGAATCAATCATTTGGGTATAAATGTTTTTCCTCCTTTTTTCTTTTTATCCAAAAAAAGTTCATGCCTTAGCTAACTACCTCAGTTTAGGTAGCCTTGGTGGGGTCATACCACGTGGCAACATACTACGTGACTTGACTTAATTTCTTAAAATGTAACTTAAATGTAAACTTTTATGCAGCTCATATTGCCTCAATAATTTAATATTTAGGCATGGGAAATATAATTATAAAAAAGGAGTAAGGTAGCACCTGATAAGCCATAACATTAAAACCACCTCCTTGTTTCTACACTCGCTGTCCATTTCATCAGCTCCATCTACCATATAGAAGCACTTTGTAGTTCTACAATTACTGACTATAGTCCATCTGTTTCTCTGCATGCTTTGTTAGCCCCCTTTCATGCTGACACATCAGCCCCTTTCATCAGACACAGCAATGCTGCTGGAGTTTTAAAATGCCATGTCCACTCACTGTCCACTCTATTTGACACTCCTACCTAGTTGATTCACCTTGTAAATGTAAAGTCAGAGACGATCGCTCATCTATTGCTGCTGTTTGAGTTGGTCATCTTCTAGACCTTCATCAGTGGTCATGGGACGCTGCCCACGGGGCGCTGTTGGCTGGATATCTTTGGTTGGTGGACTACTCTTAGTCCGACAGTGAGATGTTTAAAAACTGCAGCAGCGCTGCTGTGTCTGATCCACTCATACCAGCACAACACACACTAACGCACCACCACCATAACATTGTCACTGCAGTGCTGAGAATGATCCACCACCCAAATAACACCTACTCTGTGGTAGTCCTGTGGGGGTCCTGACCATTGAAGAACAGGATGAAAGCAGGCTAAAAAGGTATGTAGAGAAATAGATGGACTACAGTCAGTAATTGTAGAACTACAAAGTGCTTCTATATGGTAAGTGGAGCTGATAAAATGGACAATGTGTATAGACACGAGGAGGTGGTTTCAATGTTATGGTTGATCGGTGTATAATCTATTCTAAACTGATTTGTGTTTGAGTGTTGGTACTGACAAAACTCTCCTGCTGCCTCTTAGGTCACTTTCTTTTAACGTTCCTGCTGACTGACTTGCTGAGAAAGTCTGCTCCCTCGAGGATCATTATGCTCTCATCCATGGCTCATAGGTGGGGCACCATAAAGCTGGATGACATCAACAGTGAAAAAATCTACCACAGCAGGAAGGTGTACGGGCAGAGCAAGCTAGCTAATATTCTTTGTGTGCGCTCCCTGGCTAAAAGACTGAAAGGTGGTTTGACTGAGTTTTAAACTCATTCCTGATTTTTATTAAGAACCTCATCTGTGCAGTAAAACGGGACAGATCACAAATCACACATTACCTTAAATCTAGGTGAGACTTATTGAAGCCAGTCTGCCAACTAGCATCGTTTTAGGACTTTGGAGTAAACCAAAATAGCTAAAGGAAATTCACATGGGCATAAGAAAAAAATTGCATTATCCTACCAGTTAGTAATAGTGGGCAAACATCAAACCCAGATCCACAAAGACCCTGAAACTGTGCAGTACACAAACCCAGTGCTTTGCCACCAGTGATTTTTTGTATGTAGCAAAACACACAAAAAATCAGCTTCCAATCATTTAATTATATCTCTAAATTTTATTATAAATATTTTTCTTCAAATCAGCTATTTCCATCCCAGAAAATCAGTTTAAAATACATCATAAAAAATAAATCAACCTTGTACATCTGAGATACTCAAAAAAAAGCAACTGTAAATGAATGTGCTCTTCACTGTAGATTATTCTATTTTTTGACTCTTTAAATTACATGGGTGTATATTTGATTTGCATGCACATAGGTGGATTCTATGCTGTAAAATGCTTTATTGCATGAGAGAGTAAATATGTGAGTGTGATGAACCATAGCCCTGTCCAGTGTGTATTTCTGCAGTGCCCTTTTCTCTGGGCAGGTTACTACAGATGACTGAATGAATTACACAACGAAGGTTAAAATCTGACGTGCAGGCTTGTATTTATCCGCACAGTTGTCTTCTCTTACTAATAATGCTCTTGTGTGTCTCCACAGACACAGGGGTAACTGTCTATGCTGTTCACCCAGGAATCGTTCGCACTGAACTGAAAAGACACATGAACCTTGGGCTTCTTTGCATGTGGAAAGTTGTCAGGCCGTTTACCAAAACATCAGTACAGGGAGCTCAGACTTCAATATACTGCGCTGTGGAGCCAGCACTCAGCTCCCAGAGTGGTGAATATTACAGGTGCCAAATTTAATAAAATCCCCTATGGTTTTTAAATGTCTCCAGATGGTTTACTAAATCTCAGAGGTGTAATTGTGCAATCATGATAATCATCTTTATCTTTTCTATTTTCCTTACAGTCATTGTATGCCTTCCAGTTGCACAAGAGCTGCTAGAGATGATGAAATGGCACAGGAGTTGTGGGAGCTGAGTTGCCACATGCTGGGAATAGACTGGGAATGAATCCAAATCATTCATTCCCATCATAAATATGCAAACTGCATCAAGTTTCTTAAACGTGCCATTAATGGGAACATACACTAATTAGCCATAACATTAAAACCACCTCCTTGTTTCCTCCACCTCCATTTTATCAGCTCCACTTACCATATAGAAGCACTTTGTAGTTCTACAATTACTGACTGTAGTCCATCTGTTTCTCTACATACTTTTTTTTTACTTGCTTTCACCCTGTTCTTCAATGGTCAGGACCCCCACAGAGTAGGTATTATTTAGGTGGTGGATGAGTCTCAGCACTGCAGTGACACTGACATGGTGGTGGTGTGTTAGTGTGTGTTGTGCTGGTACGAGTGGATCAGACACAGCAGCGCTGCTGGAGTTTTGAACACAGTGAGTGTCCACTCACTCTATTAGACACTCCTGCCTAGTTGGTCCACCTTGTAGATGTAAAGTCAGAGACGATCGCTCATCTATTGCTGCTGTTTGAGTTGGTCATCTTCTAGACCTTCATCAGTGGTCACAAGATGCTGCCCATGGGGCGCTGTTGGCTGGATGTTTTTGGTTGGTGGACTATTCTCAGTCCAGCAGTGACAGTGAGGTGTTTAAAAACTCCATCAGCACTGCTGTGTCTTATCCACTCATACCAGCACAACACACACTAACACACCACCACCATGTCAGTGTCACTGCAGTGCTGAGAATGATCCACCACCTAAATAATACCTGCTCTGTAGTGGTCCTGGGAGAGTCCTGACCATTGAATAACAGCATGAAAGGGGGCTAACAAAGCATGCAGAGAAACAGATGGACTACAATTAGTAATTGTAGAACTACAAAGTGCTTCTATATGGTAAGTGGAGCAGATAAAATGGACAGTGAGTGTAGAAACAAGGAGGTGGTTTTAATGTTATGGCTGATTAGTGTACCTCTCAAATTGTGTCTATGCACAAATCATTTTTAATTGATCAATGTCACATGTAGGATCTAAATAAAGTACACTTATATGGTCAAAAGTATATGGATACACCTTAATTATTAAGTTTAGGTGTTTAAGCTATACCTATTGTTAACAGATGTATAAAATCAATTATCTATGGGGAAACATGGAAACATATCACAAGGACATTCAGATGAAATGTAATCATTGCATTTTTTTTAATTAAAATGTCTCACTCAGATTATTTTAAGTTTACAGTTACAAATCATTATTTTCTTTGGGTTTTTTTTAATAGCTGTGAAAGCTTAATTCGTACTTTAGCAAAAAAAAAGGAAAAATAACAATGCAAACTGTAGCTATGTTACATAAAATCTTCTTTGCCACATAATTAATCCATTCGTGTTTTTAACCAAAAAGAAAAAACGATTTTACGTCCAATAAATGTAAAACTATAATAAATATATAAATAAATAAATAATATTCTCGAGTGATTCCAAGGAAACTGCGCCTCCAAGTGATCTGAGCCTGACATGACAGTTTGCAAAAAAAAGAATTTTTGCAGTGCATATAGCGCTCATTATGTTGTATATTGGGGCAGTATGATAGTATAAAGGTTTACTTAAGCTAAAGGCTCCATCCCAGACTGCATACTGCTGTAATAAGTAGTATTCCACCACATTTACACTACTAAATACTACCTTGGCATATTATTTGGTGCAGTAGTGTGCGGTATAAGAGGGCCATGAGGTGGTCAAATCATAGGGCACCTGTCGTGTTGTACGGTCGTTTTATTCTAAAGTGAGGCAAAGTGTTCACTTCCAAGGGCACTTCAAATTAGAACAACTTGTGTATACTGTAGACGTTCAAATTACAATTTATTTGCGATTATTGTGAGTAGAAATGTGTCAAATGTATTTTCAAGTTAATTTGGACTCCTGGCGGGCAAAGTGTTTCTCCAGAACATCCTGCCTTCTGTTTGGGTCTTCAAGCTTCTTAATGGCTCGGTAATTATCCCTCCGGTTGTGTTAGTTGTGTCTTTGTGTTAGCCACCCTCTTTTTCTTTTCTACCTTCAAGTTTTCCAATCATCATTGGCCTTTCCGGTGTACTGGTTCTTCTCATAATGTCTCCAAACCAAGACTTCAATATGGTTATCTGGTTCTCGAGTAAAATGTTCGGAATGGTCGAGAAGAGATTGAGTATTAAGGATAAAGTAGTCACTCTAAAAATGAGCAGGAACCACACAGACCACTGAAGTCGTGCGTCATTCTGTAGTCCTCGTTATGCCCATATTTGGAGACCCGGGTCTAAGTCAGATTTCCTATAGGAAAAATGAACCGGGTTTTCAAAAAATCGACTCCTGTGCTAAATAAACATGTTCAGAACGCTCTACGTTTTGTCCTATGTACATTTTTTTCTTGTACATCACTGGATCCTCTGAATTACGAGGTTTTAAAGGATCGTAGTACTAATAATGCTACACGAAAGCTAATGCTACTGCACATTAATTAGACGTCACTGAACTACACCAATCGAATTGCCGGAAAGAGCAGCCCGCTTTTGTTGAGTACAACCAAAGGCGTAACACCCAACCATCCTTGCTTTCTACTTTAATGTAGCTAGCTACTAAAAATATAAACTAAAACTTGTGAATATCACTCCACTGTTACACTGGTGAATCGCGCTGCTTCGTGTGGTTATTTAAGAGGCTTATAAAAGAAAAAAAAGAAAAATGTAAGAGGCTTCCAGCCTAGTGACGTCAATTCAGTGCGCAGTGGCATTAGCTTACATTTAGCAATATTCATATTTTGACTCTTTAACGACTTCATAATTCAGAGGATCCAGTGATAATAGACAGAAGAATCACCATAAATCAAAACGTAACAGCTCTGGAAAAATTTTTATGACTACAGGGTGCCAGAGAGGCAATTTGCGAAATCTACAATATGACGACACGATACCACGACAGTGGTCTATTAAACTAGGCACTACTCCAGTACAGTAGATGGTGATAACACAGCGTTAAGTACAACCACTGTTGTCCGAAGAAGACCTACAAGATGACGTTGCGCATGTGCGAACTCAAAGGCGTCGTCATCAGTTTAGGATAAACAGACGTGTATAGCAGAAGCAGTGTAGATCAGTGTTACATTCTTTTCTCAGCTCACTCAAAGGTAAGATTCTTTACTTTTATTATTGTATAATGTTACTGCCTGTTAAACAAAGCATCCCAACTGAAGATATATAAATCATTATGGTAATGTAGAAAATGTTAGAACGGAATGCTTTTCCTGTTAGTTGGAGATGAATGATTTACCATAGTGGATTACATTAAGGTCCTTAATTTTACCGTTTTCTTACATGCCTGCAATTACATCTTAGTTTGACGAAACGGCAGTTAGATTAATTGTCCTACTGGATGTGTTGAAATATTTACATTTATTTTAATCTTTTTTGTTTGATTCATTCGGTCAGTAAGTGTAGAAGTAGTAAGTATTATTCACTAACCATCTCTCTGTATGGAACACTGAACAGTAATCCGTACAGGATATTTTTCACTACATTTTCTTTACATCTAAAAAAAACTTTACTGCTTTTAGGCACTGTTTTGCTGTTCATTGTAAGGATAAAACACGAATAAATAATGGTTTATAATATGAAAGACATTGATAAGTCAACCTAATATAATCTTCAGCCCTTTGAATCACTTTACGAAATAGAGATTGTGACGTCAGCATATGTCTGCGTCAGCATGTGTCTACGTTTCTTTTTCAGCTTCTTACCTGTCATCAAGGACGGATTAAGGATAGTCTGGGCCCCTGGGAAAATACAATACAAATTCAGAAACATTAAGTAAGGGCCTGAATCGCATATTTGCAACAAAACGTCTGTTATGAAATATGGTAGCTTGCCTGGCAATTTGTAGGTCCCTAGAAAGTCAAGGAGCCATGGTAAACGACTTCTATGGAAGTCAAGGGCCCCATAGCAGGGGCCCTCGTGATCAAGGGCCCTCTAATGGTATTCCCTGCTCTTCTCTAGGGCCCCCTGGTAGGGGCTCTCATAACCAGGGCCCTCTAAAAATATGCCCCCCTCTTTCCTAGGACCCCTAATAGCCAGAAGTCGAAGTCAGAGCAGTGCCACAACGCCTCATCCATTTTCATAAGGGGCCCAAAAGCATGGCTATGGCCCCCAAAAGCATAGCTAGGGGCCCCAAAAGCATGGCTAGGGGTCAAAGTCCCTAATAGTCAGAGGATCCTTAAAATGGAGGGCCCTCGGAAATAAAAATATATTGTATCATAAATGTTGATAGGCATCGCAAAATGTTTTGGGCCAGGGGCCCCCTGACCTCAAGGGTCCCTGGGCGCTGGCCCCACTGGCCCGGTAAGTAATCCAGCCATGCCTGTCATGCATTAAAAATACAAAAAGTATGGTGACGTTTGTTTGGAAATACATGTTTGTTTAAATACATAAACGGCACTTATTAATATTAACATTAAACAGTCGATGGTGTTTTCATGCAGACTTCATTAAAGCATGCAGTCAGATGTAAACAAGTGCGTTACAATTAAATTTATTATTATTATTATTATTATTATTATTAAACAAACATGATAAATTCGCCATTTAAAAGAAAAAGCTTTTTTTTTTAACAGAAGTTTTGGAATGCCGAAGAAATATAGCAATTTCCGATTAATTTACATTTACAATTAGTCTTAAGTCTTGATATTTAAGCTAAATGTATAGGTGGCATGGAAAACAGTGACCCAGACACTATAGGGGGTCAATATGGCTTTCGTCTTAAAACCTAAGAAAACTTGCAGTGTTCATCATAGAACTTTTCTGGAAAATTTACAGACAAAGCATCATAAACACTGCAGGCATATAAGAAATAATTTAAGTAAATAATTACATCTTAAACAAACAAAAATAAAAGCAACCTATCAGCTGCCTGAACTGCATCAAATGTAAATGATGAAAATGCTTCTGTGAGGATTTATTCAGAGTACTACATGTAGCTAAAATATATTTACAAAAGCAAAACTTCCAACACGTTTTAGCTATTTTCCCCCTTTCTATTTAATTATTTAATAGCTGTCCATTAATATCCACAGCTTCCACATTTACAGATTTGTTTTTTTTAGATATGTCATAAATGTAAAAATATATACTGTACTTGATTTGTATGTTGAGGTCAAAGAGGTAATTTGTTTTTTACATTTTACATTTGAGGAAAGAATGTTGTAGTTGTTATAGTGAACATTTGAACAGCAGGTTTAATAATGTTTCTAACTTTTTTTTATTTTTTTTATTTTCTATTTATTTATTATTTTAGTCCGGCCACCAGGATGGATCAGGTAATGCAGTTTGTGGAGCCTGGACGGCAGTTTGTGAAGGACTCGTTAAGACTGGTGAAGAGATGCACAAAACCAGACAGAAAAGGTACAATCGTTTAACTTGTTTATTAGACTGTGGGTTACTGTGTGATTGTATAACATGGATCAGATGTTTTAATGTGTTTATAAGGATATTGGCTCATTCAGTGCCTTTTTATTAATAAAATCAATACAGAGAAAGAATCTATAAATGAAAATGAACTAAATGAATCTATACTGAGAGAAATCTGTATTAGACATTACAGACCACTGTATAAATATGACGACTGGGGCATTATTATTATAAAAATATTCCATTACATGCACTTCGTACAATGATTACGATTTTTTTTTTTTTTTACTACAGAGTTTCAGAAAATCGCTATGGCAACGGCAATTGGTTTTGCAATTATGGGCTTCATTGGGTTTTTCGTTAAACTCATCCACATCCCTATTAACAACATCATTGTGTAAGTATAATGTAAAATATTCACTATATATTTTGTGGCATTGTTTTTTCATAGTATATTATGTTCAGTACTCTTTTCTAAAAAAATACATTTTCTTTTACAGTGGTGGCTAAATATCTCCCAGAGGCTGACCTGCTGCTTTAGTGACTTGCTAGGATTCATTTTTGTACTTCTTTTTTTTCTCTTTTGTATGTATATAACATGAAATATTACACATTCTTGCTTTTTCAAGAATGCTTCAAACCTGTTTGACTGTACAAACTGCATTTGCACACTCTTACACTATATTGTTTTAATATGAGTATGTTTTACTGATATACTACAATTATTACAAAATGTTCACATACCAATGTGTTTTTAAATATTGAAATAAATACATCACACAAGAAACGTTGCCAGGTATCGACTTTTGGTTTCATTGCCTATGTTAACACTGCCTATATAGGGCAGTATATTTTCTGGTGGTTAAGGTGCTGGAATAGTAAGGTTGCTGGTCTGGACCACAATGTCCAAGTCGCCATGGTTGGGGTCCTTATCAAGGTCCCTAATTCAAGTAGCTTTGATTGTACTCTGTCACAGTTGTTAGTCGCTTTCAATAAAAGCACAGCCCCGGTTCTGGACTGCTTTGCTTGGGGGGGCAAAGACACAATTTGGGGGGGCAATGCCCCCCTCAGCCCCCCCTAGCCCCGGTTCTGGACTGCTTTGCTTGGGGGGGCAAAGACACAATTTGGAGGGGCAATGCCCCCCTCAGCCCCCCCTAGCGCCGGCCCTGTAAAAGCATCTGCTAAATTCCATCAATGTTTATGTTTATTAATAACCTTGAAACAATATTAGCCTGGAATACAAAGATACAATATTTAAAATGTTCTTTGTTTTTTCCCCCCAAATTGTCATTTTTATAAGGTCTCTTTGCAGTTCTAAAAGCCTCTAAAAGTAAAAACTAATTTTAGTCTATAATACAGTTTACTGAGCTATCTGGGGAAAGTAAAAATGTGTAGGGATGGCTGGGGGTGCTTTTAAAATATAGGAATTACAATAATGTGGTAATATGCACACGTGGTAAAATGGACCCAAAGCATAATGCTGCTGCCACCATGCTTCACTGTGGGTACAGTGTTCATTTGGTGATGTGCAGTGTTGTTTTTGCATCAAACATACTTTTTGGAATTATGATCAAAAAGTTTGACCTTGCTCTCATTTCACCAGCACATTTTCCCTAATGCATTTAGCAGACTTGATGAAGATATATGAAAATTCTATGCAGACTTGGATGTTTTTCTTTCCCCACTTGTTAATGACCATCTTCACTTACACACCATGGTATGTATGATATGTAATGCCTTGGGATTTTTTTCCTGAATGATACCTTTTAACAATGAAATTTCTTTGTTCCATGTTAGTCCCACATCATATAGTAATCATGGGTATAAAAGTTAACCATGTGTTTAAAATAATTTTAAAGGAAGCACCATGTGAGAGGTAAACCCTTTTTGTAGGCTCATGGGACCAGTGTTCAAGATTATATGGCTGGAGAAACCACTTTTGTGGTCATTTTTGGTTTTAAACCAGTACTTCACAGTATTGGGCAGTGCTGTCCACACGTAAGATTTAGACCCTCAACTGACTCATTCTCACTGTGGTGTCTGGCAGACTTCTCCACAACACTAGATGCTGGGCCACCTTCTGGATAGACTTTTCCAGCAGCTAGTTTGAACTCAACAGATGCAAATGATGGGAGACTTCCAGTTTGTTTTGCGCACATTTTTGAGGTCTCACCCATTGGTGATACTTTAAGCTCTTTACTTTTTCTAACAACACCTTTTCTGTTGTTACTGTCAATGCTTTGGTTGTCCAGAAAAGGGTCATAGTCACTATTGTGAACCATGTTGAAGTATGTACACTTGGGTGTGATAGGTTTTGCCATATCTTCAAGCTCTGAGGAGGATATGACAGCTAGAGTGGGGTGCTGGATCATACTAGATTTAAAGGTGTAATCATCATCTGTATTTTCTTGACCTGTGTCAGCTGACGTGGTGTCCGCATCTTCATACATTCCTGTTGGTACAGGAGGAGATTTGCGAATAAGGTGATTTTCTTTGAGGAGCCACCTGCCCTTGTCTATCAGGATTCCTTCACCAGAGTCCAGCTCTGCATTAACAGGTAAACATTGAACAGTTTTGGGATTTTCATTAATGAAATCAGAGTTGTAGTGAGCTGGTTGCAGTACTGAATAGTTAGATATGGAATCAGGAGAAGAGGCAAGACTCTTGATGTCAGCTAACAAATGAGGTTTCATTGAACCATTATCCAGTGCTCTGTTGATGCTCTTTGTGGATTTATTGATGTTGCCTTGCTTATCTGCCTCATCGTTGCCACTCTCTGTTAAAAGATCTGTGGAAACTAGTGACAGATCTGCACTACTGTTGGTTGCCTCAGGCCTGTAATCAGAAAGTTCAGACGTGTTTGGGCTTGGAAGACATTTTTGTGTGTAGTGATGATCTACACTGCTTTCAGAAAGAGACATTTCAGTGATTCTACACCGGTCTGGCTGTATTCTAGGCTGGCCATTTGAGTCACATTTAAAAGTAAGAGCAGAGGTCTTCAGTGCTAAATTGACAAAGTCTAACAATTGCTGGGGGATCTCCATAAGATGCTCACATTGACTAGTATAATCTGTGGCAGCCTCCTCCATTCCCATAGTATCCTCTGACTGGGTTTTGGGTGTTTCTATATTGCCACATTTGCTTGAAACACTTGAATTTTTAGATGAATGGTCTCCGGTGAAGACTTGCTGTAGCTGGGTTTCAAAATCCTTGCTCTGTTCATCCATATCCTCCACGTCTTCATCATTCAGCTCAAAAGAACGAGTCTGTTTCCTACACACACTGTTTTCCTGTAATATTTGAAGTTCATGGTCTGATTCATGTCTGTTACAGGACTCATTTTGGTTGGTGTATTCACTTTCTTGACCTGACTGCACAGGATATTTTGGTTCTTTATCAAAAGCTCTTTCTGAAGCATTGACTATTTCATCTTTATCTTCTTCCATGTCTTGAATGGAAGCTGTGGTTCCATCTTCCTTTAGATCATTATCAATATTGTTTGGAACAGCATTATCTACACTACAGTTTGATGCCTCTGACCTAGCAATGTCTTGTTCATGTCCATTCTCCTCTTTTTTGAAGATGACATTGTTTGATTGTTCCACGTCATAGTTTTCATTATGGTCAAACTCTGCAGTAGTGCCAAATAGATCATGCTTAACCTCTGATGTTGGAGAGTGGCAGACGTCTTCTTCCCCTGCATTTGTGTCACATTTTTCTAAACTTTCTGTATTCTGTCCCTCTTTATTAGCTTGATCATAATTTAAATCAGAATGCTCACAAGCTGCATTGTCTTGCTCTAGATTCTTTGCATCAAAATCTGTTTGCCTGTAATCTGGTGACTGATTCATCAGATTGTCCAGGTTTCGTTTCTCCTCACATAGATTGGGTTGGCTTGTTTCCTCATCTGTTCTTGTTTCCTGATTTGTCTGGACATGACCCTGAATGCATGTTATATCTGTCCTATCTTCTACAGCTAGAACATTTTTCTGAGGACTTGATTCCAACTTGTATAATTCTGCATTATCGGTGTTTGTAATACCACTGTCTTGGTTTTCCATTTTCTCTGAATAGCTTTGCTCTTTTTCTAAGGTATGTGCTAAATCTTCTTTTATAGCCATGTCCTCATTCTTGCAGTCAATATTGGTTTTACAGACAATAACAAAATGGTCCTTTGTCAGATCCCCACCTTCAAGGGAAGTAATTTCTCTGTGAAGATTCTCATCCATGTTAAGCTCATTCTTCAAATCTTTTTGCTTTTTGTCTTGATCATCTTTTTCTGAGTTAACGTCCAGAGCAAACTCTTGCTCAGACTGCTTTGGTGAAAGTGGTGGACATTCTTCAGTGTCATTTTTCTCCTGAAAATCATTCCAGCTACTCTTTAAATGAGGGGTGGTTGAGTTGTGAAGACTGGACAAGCTGGCCTTAAGCTCTTCATTATCCTCTATGCTAGTTAGTTTTTCTATGGACTGCATCAAATGCAGGGCCTCTGAATAGCTGCCTGACCCTTCATTACCAATGTTGGAGATTCCATCTTTTAATTTCATCACTGTCAGAAAGGAGAAAAGAGATTTTGATGAAGAGCTAAAAATAGACGACATCTGTGTCGAGAAGTCAGGAAGACTGCTCCTCTTTTTGTTCTCCAAGGATGTTAGACAAGAATCACTAGAGGCCCTTCTTATTGTCTGGATCGATAAACATAGCTGATCCATAACTTGTTTCATACCTGACCTAGTAGTCATCTTTGTGTTCTCTAATGTTTCACCATTTAAATCCTGCTCTTTAGAAACCAAGGCCTCTGAGGACTTATGTATTCTCATGCAGGTCTCTTGTTTGGCAGGTTCTATTTTTACAGATGGCATTGATTTACAGAACCCTCGTATCTTTTTGGTCTCCACAGTTTCTTCTTTAGACATGACGTGTGTACAAGACACTGACCTCTTGAAAGATGTATCTTCAGGAGAGGCACTTTTCCCAACTGTACTGTCATTTTCTAATGTATTTTTTATTTTAGAGGTGTCTGAGAAGTCACTTCCGATCTGGAACTTTGCTCTGGGTTCACTCTCAGTCTTGTGCAGGTCCATCTCATCCATGTAGGGCACTGACTCCGGCTGAATATTTTCTAGCCAGTTTTTCACATACTGATGCACATCAGAGGAAGTTGAATGGATCACTGGCATAGAAATACTTTCGCTTAACTCTCTGCTCTCTTTAGGAGATTTGATTTTGTCATTCAAAGACTTTTGCTTTGTCAGATTCTTGAATGGTGCTTGAGGAAGTTGTGGCAACGTGCCATTTTCTTTCCTAGAGTGAGGTATAAGTGTGTCAATATAGAGAAAGTCTACATTTTGAGACAAGTCTCTTATTGTCTCACTATTTTCTTTCTGTTCTGATTGCTCTTTTTTGTTTTTCACAGTGTTCTGGTCATGTTTGTCACTTTTGGCTAAGCGACATGTCTTTTTCTCTGACCCTGTATTGCTCCGTGACTCTGGTAATCTACTCGTTCTTAGGTCTTTTAAAGAATCTTGAATACCGTTCTTTTGCTTTTTGTCTGTTGCACTGGGTTCTGCAAAAACACCTTTCTTTGATTTTGTAGATTTTTGTGTGGATTCTGTTTTCTGTTTTTTAATGGATAAGACTGTGTTCTCTATGCCTTCGTCTGAGGATTTGGACCTTGCTTGTGTTTTGATGTCTGTGTGTCTTTTTTGTGACTGACTAGACTGGCTAGAAGACAATGAAAGAAGTTCATTTTTGCTAGCATTCTGTGCACCAGAGCTAGCAGATTGTGGGAAATCGTTTTCATATGAATATGTCATCCCTGTCCCATTGTTTTGCAAATGAACCTCTGCAATGCCATTCTTGTGGGTGGATGCTGTTTTTGAGCTGTTCCTTCTAGGTTTTGGAACAGGTGTTGTACTGCTGGAACTACTATGACTGACCACACAGTACCCTTCCATTACCTCCCCTTCAGTTGTGCACTCTATGTATGAATATGTACCGACTGTGCTCTCCTGGACCTCAGTTTGGGATGGCCTTTTTATATTCTCCGCTGATGTTTCTTTTCTTCTGACACATCTAGGTCCTGGAGTAGGTCTCCTGGAACATAGTTTTGGTTTTTCCAGTGCCCCAGAAGAGGCAATTTTACTGTGGTTATCTCCATTTACACTTAATCTGATTGATTGATTGATGGCTGCACTATTTTCTTGTGATTTACAGTTGTCTTTTTTCGCCTCTGCTGTTTGGTTGCTATAGCTGTTGTTGCTTTCTGGGGAGTTGTAGCCTGAGACCGGTGGTAAGCACACTGCCATCTGCTGGCTATTAACACAGGTCCGGCTCACTGTAGTGGTCCATTGAATCAATTCCTCCTGCTTTATAGCAAGATGAACCTTCATCTCCACTGTCATGCTGCCATCTTGATTCACACGGAAGGATTTCTCAATCTCATCATCTGTGGGCATGATAAACTCATCCTTTTGTTCTGTACCAGACATAGAGTTGCATGGCTCTATCTCATCAGATTCTAACAGTTGGTTATTCATCGTCTCCAATGATCCTGTTTTCTGTTCATTGTCCTTTAAAAAACACTTATTCAGCGACTCAGTGATCTGATCTACAATGTATCTTTCTGAAGATAAAGAGAAATGCTTTGATCTTGGTTTACTTTTAACTGACTTTTTTGCAGCTTCTTGAAAGAAACATCCAGGTGTGTCCATGGTCGTGTAAAGTGGCAAAAAAAAAAAGGAAAATAGAGAGAGACTGTTACCAACTTTATAATGACTTTCATATAATTATGGTCTACACTATTCATTATAAAAAAGGTCCTTCCTAATTCACAGCTATAAAAATCGTGTCACAAACCGTGATATGAGCTGAGACGACAAGAATTTACGTATCTGTTAAGGTATGCTGTGCTGATTGTTGTAGCTTTTATTTATTCTATCATTCAAATTAGGATTGTAATTTAATGGCTGCCGTAAAAAGTGACACTTTTCTTTAAAAAAAAAAACATGAAATCTGTGAATTTTAAAAAACGAGGTCCGTGAAATTAAGTAAATTTTCCTGTGAATTATTAGGGCCCTAATTATAAGTCATTACTACAACTGTGTTTTATTTTATATATAATGTTAAAGTAATAATAAGAATATGATTAATTCAAGGCTTACTTTGCTGTGGCTGTGTCTTTGCTTGCAGCATAGATTCAGATGATGCTGATTGTGAAGTTAAAAGAGATGCCTTAAGTTTAAAGTTACCTGGCCTAAAGGGTTCATTACCAGCTGCTACCACAATGCCAGAGCATAGGATCAGGGCAGGTAGACCTTCAACCTGCAAATGAAATATGTGAATTTTTTTTTCTTATCTTGGTTTGTCTTTACCATTTTCTAGAAGTAATACAATTCTTATCACAAATTTTTCTTTTGCTAATTTACCTGGGAATAGCACATAACATATATATATATATATATATACAGTGTATCACAAAAGTGAGTACACCCCTCACATTTCTGCAAATATTTCATTATATCTTTTCATGGGACAACACTATAGAAATAAAACTTGGATATAACTTAGAGTAGTCAGTGTACAGCTTGTATAGCAGTGTAGATTTACTGTCTTCTGAAAATAACTCAACACACAGCCATTCATGTCTAAATAGCTGGCAACATAAGTGAGTACACCCCACAGTGAACATGTCCAAAATGTGCCCAAATGTGTCGTTGTCCCTCCCTGGTGTCATGTGTCAAGGTCCCAGGTGTAAATGGGGAGCAGGGCTGTTAAATTTGGTGTTTTGGGTACAATTCTCTCATACTGGCCACTGGATATTCAACATGGCACCTCATGGCAAAGAACTCTCTGAGGATGTGAGAAATAGAATTGTTGCTCTCCACAAAGATGGCCTGGGCTATAAGAAGATTGCTAACACCCTGAAACTGAGCTACAGCATGGTGGCCAAGGTCATACAGCGGTTTTCCAGGACAGGTTCCACTCGGAACAGGCTTCGCCAGGGTCGACCAAAGAAGTTGAGTCCACGTGTTCGGCGTCATATCCAGAGGTTGGCTTTAAAAAATAGACACATGAGTGCTGCCAGCATTGCTACAGAGGTTGAAGACGTGGGAGGTCAGCCTGTCAGTGCTCAGACCATACGCTGCACACTGCATCAACTCGGTCTGCATGGTCGTCATCCCAGAAGGAAGCTGACGCACAAGAAAGCCCGCAAACAGTTTGCTGAAGACAAGCAGTCCAAGAACATGGATTACTGGAATGCCCTGTGGTCTGACGAGACCAAGATAAACTTGTTTGGCTCAGATGGTGTCCAGCATGTGTGGCGGCGCCCTGGTGAGAAGTACCAAGACAACTGTATCTTGCCTACAGTCAAGCATGGTGGTGGTAGCATCATGGTCTTGGGCTGCATGAGTGTTGCTGGCACTGGGGAGCTGCAGTTCATTGAGGGAAACATGAATTCCAACATGTACTGTGACATTCTGAAACAGAGCATGATCCCCTCCCTTCGAAAACTGCACCTGTGGCGCATCCTCAAGTGGAAGGTGGAGGAGTTCAAGGTGTCTAACATCCACCAGCTCCGTGATGTCATCATGGAGGAGTGGAAGAGGATTCCAGTAGCTACCTGTGCAGCTCTGGTGAATTCCATGCCCAGGAGGGTAAAGGCAGTGCTGGATAATAATGGTGGTCACACAAAATATTGACACTTTGGGCACAATTTGGACATGTTCACTGTGGGGTGTACTCACTTACAGGGGTTGGACAAAATAACTGAAACACCTGTCATTTTAGTGTGGGAGGTTTCATGGCTAAATTGGACCAGTCTGGTGGCCAATCTTCATTAATTGCACATTGCACCAGTAAGAGCAGAGTGTGAAGGTTCAATTAGCAGGGTAAGAGCACAGTTTTGCTCAAAATATTGCAATGCACACAACATTATGGGTGACATACCAGAGTTCAAAAGAGGACAAATTGTTGGTGCACGTCTTGCTGGCGCATCTGTGACCAAGACAGCAAGTCTTTGTGATGTATCAAGAGCCACGGTATCCAGGGTAATGTCAGCATACCACCAAGAAGGACAAACCACATCCAACAGGATTAACTGTGGACGCAAGAGGAAGCTGTCTGAAAGGGATGTTCGGGTGCTAACCCGGATTGTATCCAAAAAACATAAAACCACGGCTGCCCAAATCACGGCAGAATTAAATGTGCACCTCAACTCTCCTGTTTCCACCAGAACTGTCCGTCGGGAGCTCCACAGGGTCAATATACACGGCCGGGCTGCTATAGCCAAACCTTTGGTCACTCGTGCCAATGCCAAACGTCGGTTTCAATGGTGCAAGGAGCGCAAATCTTGGGCTGTGGACAATGTAAAACATGTATTGTTCTCTGATGAGTCCACCTTTACTGTTTTCCCCACATCCGGGAGAGTTACGGTGTGGAGAAGCCCCAAAGAAGCATACCACCCAGACTGTTGCATGCCCAGAGTGAAGCATGGGGGTGGATCAGTGATGGTTTGGGCTGCCATATCATGGCATTCCCTTGGCCCAATACTTGTGCTAGATGGGCGCGTCACTGCCAAGGACTACCGAACCATTCTGGAGGACCATGTGCATCCAATGGCGGTGCCGTGTATCAGAATGACAATGCACCAATACACACAGCAAGACTGGTGAAAGATTGGTTTGATGAACATGAAAGTGAAGTTGAACATCTCCCATGGCCTGCACAGTCACCAGATCTAAATATTATTGAGCCACTTTGGGGTGTTTTGGAGAAGCGAGTCAGGAAACGTTTTCCTCCACCAGCATCACGTAGTGACCTGGCCACTATCCTGCAAGAAGAATGGCTTAAAATCCCTCTGACCACTGTGCAGGACTTGTATATGTCATTTCCAAGACGAATTGATGCTGTATTGGCCGCAAAAGGAGGCCCTACACCATACTAATAAATTATTGTGGTCTAAAACCAGGTGTTTCAGTTATTTTGTCCAACCCCTGTATGTTGCCAGCCATTTAGACATTAATGGCTGTGTGTTGAGTTATTTTCAGAAGACAGTAAATCTACACTGCTATACAAGTTGTACACTGACTACTCTAAGTTATATCCAAGTTTTATTTCTATAGTGTTGTCCCATGAAAAGATATAATAAAATATTTGCAGAAATGTGAGGGGTGTACTCACTTTTGTGATACACTGTATATATATACATATCTTTTTTAATATTCATACTTTTTATTTCTGCAATACTATAATATATATATATATATATATATATATATATATATATATATATTTATATATATATATATACTGTATATACTGTGTGTATATATATATATACAGTATATATATATATATATATATATATATATATATATATATATACAGGTATATATATATACTGTATATATATATATTATAGTATTGCAGAAATAAAAAGTATGAATATTAAAAAAGATGAGAAAGGTGCTTAAACAATGCAGAACAAGAAATATCAATCGATAATAATAATAATAATAATAAAGGGTATGACTGGGGGTACACTGTAAGGGCACAAATGAACAAACAATTTACAAAATAAATACAACCAAGAACTAGAAGCATATGTTCTGTTTGAGTGTCATTTCCAAAACTATATTTCTGGTGGCAGAGACAGCACAGCAGAGCATAGACATTTTAGCTTGTACGCTTGAGGGCTGTACCCTTCATTTATAAACCTGTATCATAAACAGAAAATATTGAAAAAAAATATTGACAATGGTAAAAATAAACACAATTTACTGGACTATTTATTACATAGTGTGGTATTTTAGATACAGTTAGCTTCTGAAATGTTTAAAAACAATGTGCCACAAATAATATGCATATTTCTCTCTCTACAGTGCATAATATCATTATGCGATTCAAGGAATCTGGAGGAATTTCAGTGCCTAGAGCACAAGCCTAAAGTGGACACCCATGATCTCCGATCTCTCAGACAGCACTGCATCACATGGTGTATTTTATAGCACAATACTTGTTAAATAATAAAAAGCTTAAATGTTTAGAAATGTACTTTTGCAATACTTACTCTTCTGCCATCAGGTGTATATAGCTTTACCACTGGGAACTGCATAACTTGTGAAAGGTAATCCAACAGGGCCTGGAAAGTGGGAGCAGTCCTCCTTTGCAAAACAACTATGCTCTTAGTGTTGGGGTCCCTATTTTTAAAAACCACCAGTCTTTTTGGTGTCCACACTGCCTTAGCATTTTCAGCCATTTTTGCTGTCTTGACCTCTCCGGTTTTACCTGCCAGCTGCTGGATCAGTCTTCTGCGTCCCAGACGTCCTGCACTAGTAGTTCTGGTGGTGTTCCAAGGAACCTGTCTCCGGTTCACCTCATCCAGGTTTAGGGGCTTGATCTTTTTTTTGTCTGAGCATACATAAGAACCCCCATTTTGCAGGTCACCTAAGTTCCAGATGGTGTGTCTACCCTTGGGTGTTGTTATGGTCCGTACTCCAAATGGCAGAGGCACTTTCTTGGAAAGAGCATCCAGCAAGGCATCAAATGTCTTAAAAGTACGATTGTTAAGTACCATCCATTGACCAGTAAACTGTGGGTCACCACTTTTATAAAAGCAAACTCTCTTTGAGGTGTTTAAGTTTCTGGATGAGGGTGCTGGTCTGGAGGATGGAGTCTGTGTGCTTCCCAAGGGCACACCTGGCTGTAATGTGTCATGATGGAAAGGGGTATTCATGGTAAATCAGATCCACTATAACAAATCAAAACAAAATTATTAACAATTATTCATTCAGTTTAACAGGATCCACTTGCTCTTCAGACCTGATTTGAAGATGCAAATAAATTATATGCCATTCATCAAAATTACTAAACATGTCAAGAAACATTGGCTAATAATGACTTGAGAAAGCTAACATCCTCACCTAAATCACATATTTTGTTAATTGTTGTAGTTAAAATAATTAAACACAACCTCTGTAGCATACTGTTTAGTTTTTCTATAAACATAGTGCACCATTACTTAATACTTGATCTGCAGAAGTCTGGACTCCCTACCAAGTCACTATTTAGTTACACTCCGTTCGACAGGTATTTCGGCTTGCAAACACTTTTTATAGCCAGCTATTCTTGATTTAGACATTTTACACACTTTTTCTTACATGTTGTCTAGTTCTGAACTCTTAGGTAATCTTGCATCTTGCAAGGAGCCAATCAAAATGTAGAACAACACAGCACACTTCCTGTCCAGTTAGCTAGGTGTTCTTTTTATCAAATAATGCTGCTTTTGGTGATTATAAGTATTACTTCATCAGTTATCAGCATTTGTTTCCAAAATTACATCTACATCTTGCTTGGCATACTTTAGATGTTTTAATGAGGTCATAGGTAAGATTCACTTTTGATGGAAGATCATGGCTGTGCAGTAACTCTGCAGCGCAAACCGATGTCCCACCATTTCTCTGTCAGCTAAACCTTGCTACTTTGCTTTGCTGTCACGTATGCTTTGTCTTTGTGGCCAGCATGCAAGCTGTTCTATCTCAGAAGTCATTTTGGTGTTCCAGATATTGTCTTTCTTAATGACATTTTGGACAGAGTAGCAAGCTAGGATTACTTTGGAATATTTTTATAAGCTTTTTAACATTCAAAGTTTAAATGTTAACACATCTCTGAAAAGTTAATTACATTGTGTTCTGGGATTGTTAAATAAAAGTAAATGTAATTTATAAATGAATGAATGAATAAATGCCTTTATTATCATTGTATTAAAAATACAACAAAATTGAAACAAGAAACAAGAAACATACACTGTCACATACACACACACAATAAAACGGTGGAAAAATACACAACAATTAAGTTCTTAAATATTAGGGTCTAAAAATGTTTAAGGAGAAAAAATATATATATATATACACTGATCAGCCATGACATTAAAACCACCTCCTCGTTTCTACACTCACTGTCCATTTTATCAGCTCCACTTACCATATAGAAGCACTTTGTAGTTCTACAAATACTGACTGTAGTCCATCTGTTTCTCTGCATACTTTTTTAGCCTGCTTTCACCCTGTTCTTCAATGGTCAGGACCCCCACAAGTCCACTACAGAGCAGGCATTATTTAGGTGGTGGATCATTCTCAGCACTGCAGTGACACTGACATGGTGGTGGTGTGTTAGTGTGTGTTGTGCTGGTATGAGTGGATCAGACACAGCAGCGCTGCTGGAGTTTTTAAATACTGTGTCCACTCACTGTCCATTCTATTAGACACTCCCACCTAGTTGGTTCACCTTGTAGATGTAAAGTCAGAGATGATTGCTCATCTATTGCTGCTGTTTGAGTTGGTCATCTTCTAGACCTTCATCAGTGGTCACTGGACGCTGCCCACGGGGCACTGTTGGTTGGATATTTTTGGTTGGTGGACTGTTCTCAGTCCAGCAGTGACAGTGAGGTGTTTAAAAACTCCATCAGTGCTGCTGTGTCTTATCCACTCATACCAGCACAACACACACTAACACACCACCACAATGTCAGTGTCACTGCAGTGCTGAGAATGATCCACCACCCAAATAATACCTACTCTGTGGTGGTCCTGTGAGAGTCCTGACCATTGAAGAACAGCATGAAAGGGGGCTAACAAAGCATGCAGAGAAACATATGGACTACAGGCAGTAATTGTAGAACTACAAAGTGCTTCTATATGGTAAGTGGAGCTGATAAAATGGACAATGAGTGTAGAAACAAGGAGGTGGTTTTAATGTTAAGGCTGATCGGTGTGTGTGTATATATATACAGTATATATACAGTGTATCACAAAAGTGAGTACACCCCTCACATTTCTGCAGATATTTCAGTATATCTTTTCATGGGACAACACTGACAAAATGACACTTTGACACAATGAAAAGTAGTCTCAGCCTCTTCAATAAAGCAGTGGTCGTCTTAGAGGTGTGTTTGCGGTCATTATCATGCTGGAACACTGCCCTGCGATTCAGTTTCCGGAGGGAGGGGATCATGCTCTGCTTCAGTATTTCACAGTACATATTGGAGTTCATGCATCCCTCAATGAAATGTAACTCCCCAACACCTGCTGCACTCATGCAGCCCCAGACCATGGCATTCCCACCACCATGCTTGACTGTAGGCATGACACACTTATCTTTGTACTCCTCACCTGATTGCCGCCACACATGCTTGAGAACATCTGAACCAAACAAATTAATCTTGGTCTCATCAGACCATAGGACATGGTTCCAGTAATCCATGTCCTTTGTTGACATGTCTTCAGCAAACTGTTTGCGGGCTTTCTTGTGTAGAGACTTCAGAAGAGGCTTCCTTCTGGGGTGACAGCCATGCAGACCAATTTGATGTAGTGTGCGGCGTATGGTCTGAGCACTGACAGGCTGACCCCCCACCTTTTCAATCTCTGCAGCAATGCTGACAGCACTCCTGCGCCTATCTTTCAAAGACAGCAGTTGGATGTGACGCTGAGCACGTGCACTCAGCTTCTTTGGACGACCAACGCGAGGTCTGTTCTGAGTGGACCCTGCTCTTTTAAAACGCTGAATGATCTTGGCCACTGTGCTGCAGCTCAGTTTCAGGGTGTTGGCAATCTTCTTGTAGCCTTGGCCATCTTCATGTAGCGCAACAATTCGTCTTTTAAGATCCTCAGAGAGTTCTTTGCCATGAGGTGCCATGTTGGGACTTTCAGTGACCAGTATGAGAGAGTGTGAGAGTTGTACTACTACATTGAACACACCTGCTCCCTATGCACACCTGAGACCTAGTAACACTAACAAATCACATGACATTTTGGAGGGAAAATGACAAGCAGTGCTCAATTTGGACATTTAGGGGTGTAGTCTCTTAGGGGTGTACTGACTTTTGTTGCCGGTGGTTTAGACATTAATGGCTGTATATTGAGTTATTTTGAGGGAAGAATAAATTTACACTGTTATATAAGCTGCACACAGACTACTTTTCATTGTGTCAAAGTGTCATTTTGTCAGTGTTGTCCCATGAAAAGATATACTTAAATATCTGCAGAAATGTGAGGGATGTACTCACTTTTGTGATACACTGTATATATATATATATATATATATATATATATATATATATATGTATATATATATATATATATATATATATATGTATATATATATATATATATATATATATATATATATATATATATATATAGACCGTAAGTATATGAAGAAGTGTAGCAGTATTGCACATGTTTAAATTACAGTATTATTGCACAAGTTATTGCACTTCAGTTTACAATGGTGGTGAGATGGGTGGGAGTGGTAAGAGGGCATTACTTATTTAAAGCAACAATAAATATAAAACAAATATTTATTTGTATATAATAAAAGCCTCTAACCTATAACCTATATAATATAATAATTACCTCTAATTAATTTGGGCAGGTGTGTAGATCTACAGTAGGTAACAGCTATGAATACAATTATAAAGGGATCAGTAATTGTTAGGTATTTTTTGTTAAAAAAAAAACATAGATTGCCAGTAAATTTGAGTAATTATAACTTAGCTATTAGTTTCTGTTACCTGTTTAATTATTTTTTCATTGTAAGTTAAAAGCAGTGACAAGTGTTAATATATCATCAATATTTAGGCTGAGCTTAGCCTCTACATAATTCTACGTAACATTCAAAGTAAGAGTATTGTAAAGATTTACCATCTGTGATTTTTGTATTATGTTATCAGTATTCTGACTGTACAATGTGTAATTCTTGAAGCCACATTGTCATGAAAAGTTTTACCTTACCTGAATTCACATTTTCAGTAAAGTAATCCTTATTTGAAGTTGTAGATCCGGTGGTTCAACTCGAAAAGCTTATCCAACAGTCACACTGATATTTTTATATTTGGCTTCAAATTTGCATGCTCACAGTTATTTAGCATTTACATTTTTGTGCAGTAAATTTTTTAGATTGAAGCAAGAGTTAAATGTACTACCAATAGTTGCAGACTGGTAGTGTTATATGATGTACAATTAAATACAATTAACTGTTAATTTTAGTCAGACTAATTGAAGTGCTTTCTTTTTGCAAGCGTTTGTAAAAGCAAGCAGATGGCTGCTGGTTCTACCTTCTCGAAGAGATGTAATCAGATATGAGCAGGGTGCTAATAGGGATTAGTGTGGGCAGAGATAGCACAAGCACCTATAGAGGCACAGCAGTACTGTGACTAGAAAATGTTCACAGCAGGGCACTAAGCCTTACTAATAGTATAACATCAACTCTTGCGTGATCTTGATGAGTGACAACAAATGAAGAGAAAGAAGAAATGTTTTGTGGTGACTTGAATATAGTCAATCTCTTTCTATCCTAGAGCATAAAGTGCAGGCAATTATATTTTATGTGTGATGTTAGTTATTATTAAATGTTAACACCTACACACATTTTACATTTTATTAAGTTGTTCAGTGTAAACCAGAGGTATTCATACACACCCCCAATTTAAGAAAAGTTGGGACCTTTTGTAAAATGCAATAAAAACAACAATCTGTGCTTCTCTAAAACCTATTGATTTGACAATGATTTGGCTGACCAGCTGTATTTTGTTAATAGAAATACATTCGGAATATGACCCCTGCAACACAATTAAAAAAAAGTTGAGAGTGGGGCAAAAATCTTAGAATAAACAAGTTACACTTTTTTAAGAACATTCCACAATAAGCATGTGAATTAGTAATAGGTAAGCGGGTCATGATTTGGTATAAAAGGAGGTCCTACCAAAAGCTCTGTCTTTACAAGCAAATAGAGCATTGTCAATCAGTTAAAAACATTCAGAGGTTCGGAGTACTTGGGAGAAATCACAGCCAAAAACCACTGCTAAATGTGTATGACCTTTCAGCCTTAGTGTTTTTATAAATGTACCTTTCTCTTTGAATAATTACATGCAGTTGAATAAAACAAATACCACTGCAAACTGTGTATGTTCATTTATTACCCACATCAATCTGCACTTAATGTCCTTGTAATGCAAGTAAATACTGCAGGGGGCGGCATGGTGGCTAAGCGGGTAGCACCTCATAGGAAACCCACGTGGACACGCGGAGAACATGCAAACTTCACACAGGACCCGGACCGCCCTACCTGGGGATCGAACCCAGGAGGTTCTTGCGCTCCGGTTTACTCCCACAGTCCAAAGACATGCAAGTGAGGTGAATTGGAGACACTAAATTGTCCATGACTGTGTTTGATATAACCTTGTGAACTGATGAACCTTGTGTAATGAGTAACTACCTGTTCTGTCATGAATGTAACCAAAATGTAAAACATGACGTTAACATCATAATAAACAAACAAACAAATACTGTAGGAGAGGTCAATAACAGCAGATTTTTTTACATTAAATGTTTATGTAAAGATTACCTTGTTCATAACACAGTTGTTTCATTTGCAAAGTCAGTTGTCATGTATTGACTTACTTTTAAAATAAATAGGATTATATTGCAAGTAAGACCATCACTGTAGCTGCTGTGTCATCACATCCTCTTTGAACTCTTTATCAGTGGGTTCTTACTTTGCTGTTTCAAAGCTAATTTAATCCATTCACGTGGCCATAATGATTTGGCCCCTTTCCAGGTCATGTACTAGGGTATCTACCAGTAACCCAACATTTAAGACAGCCTATACTGACTATACTGTTTTTTGGTGGTGCTGGTGGGAAAGGGGGCGTCCAAATGATGTGACTCATTAGTGTATACATAAAACAAAAAAGGTGTTTTTAATACCTGGGAATTACATGTAACAAATGAAAACTTTAAGCCCCCCCTGCCTGCTTCTAGGTCATTGCTCTATGCATACAGTGAAGATGTGATGCTGTGTACAATTCATTAATTTCACTATTCATTGCACAGAAAACATTGAGACTTTATGGAATGCTGTAACCTTTTATTTTTGTGAAGATTCTCTTTATAACTTTAAATATATCACTCACTATTTGAATGAATTAAACATTTAGAAACACTGATATTAGTTTGTTTGTTTATTAGGATTTAACGTCATGTTTTACACTTTGGTTACATTCATGACAGGAACGGTAGTTACTCATTACACAAGATTCATCAGTTCACAAGGTTATATAGAACACAGTCGAACAATTTTGTATCTCCAATTCACCTCACTTGCATGTCTTTGGACTGTGGGAGGAAACCGGAAGACCCAAAGGAAACCCACGCAGACACGGGGAGAACATGCAAACTCCATACAGAAAGGACCCTGACCTGGGGATCGAACCCAGGACCTTCTTGCTGTGAGGCGACTGATAATTAGTAATATGTTGGTGATATCGAACTGTTTAATTACAGCTGCTCATAACCATAGCTAGAAAGTTCGGTAATCAGTTAGCGATTAGCTCTGCCTGAGCAGCTCTCTATGATGTGATTGATTAGCCATGACTTGTTGGAGGTAAACAGGCTTCCTGGCTGGCTGCGCGGTGAGCAGCCGGTTCTGTGCTGATAAACTTGAAAGCGTTTTGCCTTTGAGTTTGTTTTTGTTTGTTATCACTGCACAAACTCATCAATATGGGCAAAAAAGAAGAGGAAGAGGTTATCAGGATTGCAAAGAAGATTGATAAATTGGCACAAAAGAAAAATGGGGTGAGCTGTTATGTCATCAATGAATTTCCAGCACAGAGCTAGCTTCATTTAGCCTAGCATGTCGCCGTATACCAAATGGCTTTTGTGTGGAAGACTAGTGCACTACGAAGGGCGCGGTAGCCTTTATTTCATGTCGAATAAAGTGTACTGACGCAGAGAATGTGGAGATATTTGGTATTCAGCCTCGGACGCTAAACAGCCAGTGTAGCTTAATTATTAGGCTACAATGCATATTTAAACCGGTTTGTTCATTTGCTGGCGCGAATTTAACCACATAGCTGCGAATTTACAAAACATTTATATAGTGTAAATAAGAAAAATAATATTTGCTGAGAAGATGGTCAGCTTACATGCGAGCGGTATGAAGGACAAAAGATTAAGTTAACTTGGGTACTGTAGGTGATTAACAAGCAACGTAACTTGTTATTAATTAAAGATAACGTATAGTGGTAGGCGGTCTCATTATATCTTCTATATAAATACTTATATAAATAAATGTATCGCCATACGTTTTTGTTATACATGATGTGTCACGATATTTAGTTTTGCTTTTAAGGTCCTAAACAAATATTGGAGGCTACAGATCGAAAAAGTATAAGTTAATTCGTTTTTGTATAATGTTAAAATAAAGTACAATTAAAAAGCACAATGTTTGAGAGTAAATATAAGACATGGAAATGGGAAAGCTGAACAGATTTTGCTCACTGCGTTTATGTTCAAATAACATTATGACCACCTCCTTGTTTCTACACTTACTGTCCATTTTATCAGCTCCACTTACCATATAGAAGCACTTTGTAGTTCTACAATTACTGACAGTAGTCCATCTGTTTCTCTACATACTTTTTTAGCCTGCTTTCACCTTGTTCTTCAGTGGTCAGCACCCTCACACGACCACTACAGAGTAGGTATTATTTGGGTGGTGGATCATTCTCAGCACTGCAGTGACACTGACATGGTGGTGGTGTGTTTGTGTGTTGTGCTGGTATGAGTGGATAAGACACAGCACTGCTGGAGTTTTTGAACACCGCACTGTCCCTGCTGGACTGAGAGCAGTCCACCAATCAAAAACATCCAGCCAACAGCGCCCCGTGGGCAGTGTCCTGTGACCAATTATGAAGGTCTAAAAGATGACCAACTTAAACAGCAGCAATAGATGAGCGATCGTCTCTGACTTTACATCTACAAGGTGGACCAACTAGGTGGGAGTGTCTAATAGAATGGACAGTGAGTGGACACGGTATTTAAAAACTCCATCAGCTCTGCTGTGTCTGATCCACTCATACCAGCACAACACACACTAACACACCACCACCATGTCATTGTCACTGCAGTGCTGAGAATGATCCACCACCTAAATAATACCTGCTAAATAAATAAATGGTGGTCCTGACCATTGAAGAACAGGGTAAAAGCAGTCTAAAAAAAGTATGTAGAGAAACAGATGGACTACAGTCAGTAATTGTAGAACTACAAAGTCCTTCTATATGGTAAGTGGAGCTGATAAAATGGACAGTGTGTGTAGAAACCAGGAGATGGTTTGAATGTTATGGCTGATCGGTGTATAAGTCTTTATAATATAAACCAGTAAAAGGAACATAAACTCAGTGAGCAAAACCAGTTCAGCTTTCAGAATGTAGATTTAGAGAGTAGTGAACAGTTCATTACAAGCACTAACTACACATGCTAATCATAATAAATAGTGGTGCAGTTTGTATGTTAAAGCTCTTTCTGATAACCTTAGTGTAGTTTTTATAAAATGAAGCATTGTCATTCATGATTTAAATCAAACATGTGCATATGACTGGGTTGTAAACAAAGAGTCGCAAATCAGCAGCCTGAACTTTCACTTTGTAGTGCTTCTATGAGAGAGATGTTCTTATCTTAAATTAAATCAACTGTCATCTGTTGAAAATAAAACTTAAAATGGCATTTTCATATGACAGCATTACCCGAACAGTGACAAATTTATCAGTTATCAGTTAACCATTAACATTCCTAGTTGTCGTGTTTTACAGTTTTATGTGATTATAGTTTTGCCTAAATGCAAGGATATAATGACATTAGAAAAAAAATTAACCTTATTAAACTGTAAAGTCCACAAATACACTGTTGTGAAAAATGTATCAAATTTAAATGAGCAATGGAAGGCTGATTAAGACTTTATATCTTGTGTTTGGCACAAAACTCTATGCCTAGGGATATTTTCCTAATATGAATTACTCAACAATAATGTATATTCCTAATGTATCTAGGCCATTGATGTCCTAGTGGTTAAGGTACTGGACTAGCGATCAGTTGGTTTGAACCCAATTACTGCCAAGCTGCCACTGTTGGGCCCCTGAGCAAAGTCGTTAATCCTCAGTTGCTTGCATTGTATTTAGTCAGAATTGTAAGTTGCCTTGGATAATATGTCTGCTAAATGTAGTAAATGTATATATCGGGAGTCTGCTGTGGTACAATATAAATACAGACTTTGAAAATTAGTTTGATATATTACATGCATGAAACACTGGAAGTAACATCTGAACAGCATTGATTATTTTTTTGTCATGCACTAACCCTACATTTCGCAAAATTTTTTGCTTTTTAACTGCTCATACACACGCCTTATTTTATTCTGTGTTTGAATGATGAAAAAGCAAACATAAAAAGGCACAATTCATTTATTAGTTTTAATTAATCACATTTCACTTATACAATGCAAAAAAAAATTCCCATAATATCCCCCACAAGACACCATACATGCCATTGACTATTATTTTATTGCTGTGTTTATTTTACTCTGTAGTACTCGTATGAGAGAGATCCGTCTAAAATGTGTCATCAAATATTTTGTTTTTTATATTAATGTTAAACCTCTTGGCACCCAGGTGACGCAGCGGGATATTCTGCTAGCACACCAGCACCGAGATTCTAAAGTCCTCTGTTCGAAACTTGGTGTTGCCACTGATTGGCTTAGCGCCATCTGGCGGGCATAATTGGCAGTGCCTGCAGCAGATACTAATTGGCCACTGTATCTGCTAGGGTGGGACTCCTGTGCAGAATGCATGGACGAGAAGAGGAGGGCTGTGTACGTGTTGGAAGAGGCGTGTACAGCGACGTGCTCTCCTCGGATACAATTGGGTATCCCTCAGCAGCGGAAGACAAATTGACTGCTCTAAATCGGGAGGAAAATGGGGAGAAAATGCATTAAAAATATGTTGATCCTCTTTTAATAAGTAACTTTTGTTCAGTCAGGGGCACTGGATCTTCTAAAGGAGCTAAAGAATATGCCTATGACCCTGGAACTGCTTCAGGTAATTGAACTACTTAGTAATGTTAGTACTGTATCAGTGTTTAGAAAAAACCAACTCTGATCAGCTTTCTTTTTGCAGTCGACCAGGATTGGGATGTCTGTAAATGCCATCCGAAAACAAAGCACAGATGATGAAGTGACATCCTTAGCCAAGTCTCTCATTAAGTCCTGGAAAAAGCTTCTGGGTAAGTTAAACATGTTAAACCTGTTACTGGAGTCAGGTGTGGTTATGCTAATACAGATCTGTTAAAATATGCCTGAATTTTCCTGATGCCAGTATTTTGGTTTTTTGATTGTGTAAAATCTGTACTTGGATGTGAATGGGTTTATTTTAGTGTAGAGTGTAAATGTAAGTTCTGTTGGTTGTGTGTTTGATATTTTTAAGACGAGCCTAGTAGTGGGGACAAAAGCTCTGAGGAGAAAAAGAAGGAGCCTGCAGCATCGTCTGAGTCTCGGTCCGAGGACAGCCCTCAGCCCAGAGAGGAAAGGTATCCACAGTGTCTACAGCACCAGGGAAAATAATGAATTTTTTTACATATTTAAATCTAAAACATCTTTTATAATTTGTTTTAAATGACACAAAATGAAGAAGCAACTTGAGTACCGCCGTATAAATGACCCCAGTGTGTCAGTACGGCGTTAAAAACTAATCAAACAAAAAAAATCCACAGTGTCTAAAATTTCTGATGCAACATTGTAGTTGCAAATGTGTTGAACTCCAGATGAGAAACCTGCTGGTTGCTTGACTTTGTGAAGTGGGTGTGATTTACCAATGCAGTTTGCTTGTTTGTTAAAGGCCAGGTAAATCATGGTAATCATAACAATTACAGTTAGGTGGCTCACTGAATTCCAAAAATGGTTTGCTGTGTATTTGACTATCTTCTTTATCTGGGCTTTAATTTTCTCTAGCTCCAGCAGTAAAAGTGATTCTGGTGATATGATACCTAGCTCCTTGACTTCCAGCTTCCCTCGAGCACCAGGCACATCCGACTCTGTGCGTCTGAAGTGCAGGGAGATGCTGACCAGCGCTCTACAGACCGGAGGCAAGTCTTGCTGCACACACACACATTTCTGACCTCTTCAGAGATTGCAGTTAGAATTTTATTCCTAGAGAAATTGGTTTTTATTTATTTTTACTGTTTTGGTTCTGTCTATTTAATAGACCTTTTCAAGATGAATTGTTCCTTAGATTTTTACATCACACTCGACCACAGGCATAACCAGCAACCACCAGCTAGCCAGGGATAGAGTGAAACTTGGCAAACGAATAACAATAAAACTTAAGATGTATTTAAGTAAAGAGTAGCAGAGAAACATGTAGATAATATACTCATAATTTTATTTAGGACAACCTATTATAAACCTGATACAATACAACAGTACAACATAATAGAACATTACTGCATGTGGGGCAAATACCACCCTAAGTGTCTTTCTGCTTAAAGTTAATTAGCTTACAGTAATTACTTGCATATCTAGTGATTTATCATTCCTAAAAAACTACAGTAGCTGATTTTCATTTTTTTTCTTATTTACACACACAGCAATGCTGCTACTATGCAGCTCATTGTGCCCGAACATACACTGATCAGCCATAACAATAAAACCACCTCTTTGTTTCTACACTCAACTGTACATTTTATCAGCTCCACTTACCATATATAAGCACTTTGTAGCTCTACAATTACTGACTGTAGTCCATCTGTTTCTCTGCATGCTTTGTTAGCCCTCTTTCATGCTATTCTTTAATGGTCAGGACTCTCCCAGGACCACTACAGAGTAGGTTTTATTTAGGTGGTGGATCATTCTCAGCACTGCAGTGACACTGACATGGTGGTGGTGTGTTAGTGTATGTTGTGCTGGTATGAGTGGATAAGACACAGCAATGCTGATGAAGTTTTTTAATACCTCACCATCACTGATGGACTCAGATTAGTCCACCAACCAAAAATATCCAGCCAGCAGCATCTTGTGACCACTGGTCTAGAAGATGACCAACTCAAACAGCAGCAATAGGTGAGCGATCATCTATGACTTTACATCTACAAGGTGGACCAACTAGGTAGGAGTGTCTAATAGAGTGGACAGTGAGTGGACACGGTATTTAAAAACTCCAGCAGCACTGCTGTGTCTGATCCTCTAATACCAGCACAACACACACTAACACACCACCACCATGTTAGTGTCACTGCAGTGCTGAGAATGATCCACCATCAAAATAATATGTGGTGGTCCTGTGAGGGTCCTGACCATTGAAGAACAGGGTGAAAGCAGGCTAAAAAGGTATGTAGAGAAATAGATGGACTACAGTCAGTAATTGTAGAACTTCAAAATGCTTCTATATGGTAAGTGAAGCTGATAAAATGGACAGTGAGTGTAGAAACAAGGAGGTGGTTTAATGTTACAGCAGACCAGTGTAAGTTGACTGACATGAAAATGATACCGTTTTCAGTTTGCAGAAACATGGGAAAACTTGTTTAGCAGTAAGGTAGTAACATTGAAAAAATAATAGCACCCCTTTCGTTTACATAAACGCCCTATAGCAACTTTCTTTGCCACATACTACAACTGCTTCTCTACACCATCCAGTGGGAATTCTTCCACAAAATTTAAATACTGTGCTCTTTTATTTTGTACAGTGACCAGACCAAGCCGGTGGCACCACTAAGACTGGCCACTTCCGTGGTTGACTAGTGTATTTGAGTTCCTAGCCACCAAAGCACATGTAAAGCAAATTTACATTTTTTTAGTATTCAAAAGTTTTAGCAAGACATGGCATTGTACTTCTGATTTGCTGTATGCCCTTATTTAAAAAAAGGCTGCTGTTTTTAAAGGCTGCTTTTAAAAGTAGGTTTTTGCACTATGCACCTTAACACTTGGTGACCCCACTCAGTAACCATTTTCTTCGTTTTATCATGAAGAAATTAATTAAACAGTTTTATTTTATTACCTTTAAATTAATAGACAAAATTATTACTATGTTAATCTGGAAAAACATAAACAATTAAATTAGACTGAAAAAATCAACCAGTTTATATGCATATTGCCCTCATTATTAAAAAGCATTGCTTTATTAAAGCAATAATATATTATATATGTATATATATATATATATATATATATATATATATATATATATATATAGGGCTGTCATGCGATTACAAATTTTAATCGAGATTTTTTAATCTAAATTGTAATCGCAAACTAATAATTAAGTAAACTTTGAACACTTATGCCCATTTTTTTGCAAGAACCATTTCTAGATGCAACACCAGTGGTGTAACTAGGAGCTCATGGGCCCCAGTTAAAAAATAAAAAGTTGGGCCCCCCTCAACAAATTGCACATGCTGATGGCTGAACAGAATGAACTAAAAGTCACTCGGACGTTACACTTCAAGTTCAAATTCCCCCCTCTGGCATTTTTAATGGACAGTTTTAGTTTTTTTAGTTTTACTTAACGAAAAAATTGGAGGTGGGGGTTTGGGGGTAGTGAGGTGAGTGGTAGAGTTCATGTCATGGAGGACCCCAGAACAAGTTCTGTGTACAGTTCATGCGCTTTACATCCTAATTCATCTGAAATACAGTTCATTACCACAGAGACACAGATTTACGTGGCACAAACAGCCAAATGAAAATAGTTCGATAAAAATTTTTAATCTTGATTCATTTTTTTAATCGCGATTACATTTTTAACGCATTAAACGACAGCGCTAATATACAGTATGTATATATATATATATATGTATATATATATATATATATATATATATATGTATATATATATATATATATATATATATATACATACATGTATATGTATATATATATATATATATATATATATATATATATATATATATATATATATATATGTATGTATATAAATTTTTTATTTCATATTAATGCTATAAATTTTAAATTGCATGAGGCTGATGGGTTAACAATAAGTGATTTTAACCTTCAAAACAGTCCTGTTGATGGTACCCTGTCATTGATGGTTTGTTTTTTAATGTGCAGTTATTAATATTAAATATTAATAAAATGTACTTTTCTTAGGGTGTATATTTTTTGCATATTTTATATTTTAAGTTAGTTTAACAGACATTAACAGATGGTAGTTTACTTCAAGTTTTGCTGTGTCACAAATGCATGTTTCCATACTAAATAGTGTGTAAAGCAACTTAATACTATGTCTAGTTTTGGCATGGTTGAAGTCTGGCAACTGTAGCCAAGTAGCAAACCTAGCATTCACATAGCCTGTCCATACCACAACCATTTAAGGTATATGAATATGTTTTTTGAATAATGTGTCTGGCTTTTTTTTGCTCTGTTTTTAATTCTTTAGATGACCACATCACCATTGGGGCTGACTGTGAAGAACTTGGTGCACAGATTGAAGAAAATATCCTTTCGTTGGAGCTACTAAAGATGAAGCAGTTTTGTTTTTTGTCTTTGTGTGTCACAGCTTTATTATTTAAAGTCATACAGTTTCTTAACTAGATTGCACGCATCTTTTCGGAGTTCAAAAACACAGACATGAAGTACAAGAACCGCGTTCGAAGCCGAATCTCAAACCTTAAGGACGTGAAGAACCCCAACCTGAGAAGGAATGTGCTGTGTGGTAATGTGGTTCCAGACCGTATAGCCAAAATGACAGCAGAGGTGAGAGTGGTTGTTTTTATTAACAAAAAATATTATTTGTTTAACCTGGTCTTAAGCACTACATGTGCCATGTCCAGAGATGTATACCATGTACTTTATAATGGTGTGTTCACTGACAGGAAATGGCTAGTGATGAACTAAAGGAGATGCGTAAGAATCTGACAAAAGAGGCTATCAGGGACCACCAGATGGCCAAGACTGGTGGCACCCAGAGTGACCTGTTCACTTGTGGGAGATGCAAAAAGAACAAGTGTACCTACACACAGGTATGTCTGCACCGTAGTCAGTCTTACGTAATTACAATCTATGGCCACTTTATATGGAACCGCTTCAATTTTCATTCTTTGGCATGGATTATGTAAGGTGTCGATTTTGGTCTGATTGAAGTGGAATTGCTGCAGATTTGTCAGCTGCACTTTTTTGTTGCAAAATTCTTTATTTTACCACATCTTAAATTTGTTCTTTTAAATTTAGATCTGTCAGTTGTTAACTTACTGTATTGAAATGAATTAATATTAACACATACATTATATGTTTGTGTTTTATTAGCATAAACAAATGTTAAATTAAAAATGTGTATTAAAAAAATTTCTATTACAGCCGCTCAGGTGGCGCAGCGGTAAAAACACGCTGGAACACCAGAGCTAGGATCTCGAATACATCGTATTGAGTCTCAGCTCTGCCTGCCGTCTGGGCTGAGCAGCCACATGAACAACGATTGTCCTGTTGTTCAGATAGGGGTGGGATATTAAAGCCGGATAGGGACTCTCTTATAACTAATGCAATTACGACCTCTGCTGGCTGATTGATGGCGCCTTCACAGAGACGGGAAAAGAGTGCTGTCAGGGTGTGTCCTTCCGTACTCAGTGCTGAAGTGTAGGTGACAAAATGCATACGGCTGCTGCCCACATGTCGGAGGGGGCGTGGGTTAGCTTCGTTCTTCTCAATCAGAGCGGGGATCGGCATTGGTGGAGCGGGGAGGGGAGAAAATGCATATATATATATTCTATTACAAATTCCCCTGGTTTCATTATAACGTTTTTTTGTTGTTGCTTTGATTGGAAAGATATTATGCAAATATATTGAAATGGACATTGTCTCAAAGCAACTTTACAAATTCCAGGACCAAATAGCACAGAACTTTGATTTTGATTAAATAGATTAGATATGTATACATAAAATAAGTTCCAACAAAAGTTATAGTAAATAAAAAGCGTTAGAATTTTAATTGAGTTCATTTCTTTCAGTAAGATCTGTAGTAGAATAAAGTGAAGGTGATTGAGGAAGGGAAGATATATTAAACAAAACGTGAATAGAAAAACACCATCATCACAAATACCTCAAACATCTGTCAGAATAATTGATTTACAAATCACAAGCGGAAAGTTAATTGGACCACAAATCAGCCAGGCAAGCTTTTAAAATAAGGGTTATAGGGTTATACAGTTAAACATATGAAAGTAGTTATTAATCTTACTGGCCAAGAATATAAATCTGTAGATTTAAACAGGAAAACACCAAACAGAAAGCCAAAATAAATCAACACTGGATTAATAAAAAGATTGTTAAGGTTTTTGCATAGCATAGCCAGTGTCCTGAGTTAAACATGTATAAAGGGTGACCTTTAAAAATCGCTGACTGGTTGATAATAGTTGATAAAAGGAATTACTTTTGTTACTCTTATTAAGGGTGTTTCTAGGAAAGTTTGTAACAAAATATGTTCATAAGAAAATATGCTCTTGTTCTTATATCATTTTGTGTGTTTCTAAAGCATCAGATTAAATTGGGAATGCCTGCAGTCAACATAAACACACAATTTTTACATCAGAATGAATCATTAAAGTCAAACTAAAGACCCTTGGAATGTTTGGAATAAAGAACTTACTAAACTATGCTGGTCTTTTACCTCACATTTGGTTTGTTCTTAGGTTCAGACCAGAAGTGCTGATGAACCTATGACCACGTTTGTCTTCTGTAATGAATGCGGCAACAGGTGGAAGGTGCAAATTGCCTTTATTTTATTATTTACTTTTTTTAGGTCTTTATTTCATCTTTTTAAAGACTAATTGTTGTTGTTTTTTTTATTGTTACAGTTTTGCTGAAATGGAGTGTTCATTATCAGCATGCAGAGCGGTAGCTTAATTCCTGGACCATCAACTGTAGGAACTTTTAACACTGACTTTGAGTGAACAAAGGCGGCTATAGACTCCATCGTTGTATTTTTATTTGAATGTTTCGGTCCACACACTCATGTCCTGTGTTTTAACTTGACGTATTGCTAGCCTTTGGACTTTGATCAATGGTGTTGTTACGTTGTTTCTTTTAACATCTGTTTTATATGTAGTTTAATAGGATTTTACAGCATTCATGTGTAGTAAGGTTGCTTTGTCCAAATAAAAATGAGCAGTGGTTAGGCTATATTACTTTATTATTTTATTCAATAAATTGGAAAAGAATATGTTTTTTTTCTTTTTTGTGATAAATGATTAATTTACTTTTGGATAAATCATATGTTTTTAATTGCTTTAAATGACACCCTTTCCTTGTTTATTCATATTTATATGCATGCTTGGCAAATTTATACTGTTTACATTTTTTTTTCTTTTAAGTAGTAAAATATTTTACAACTCTTTTAATGGGTATACACTTACTGCCTCTACATTTTTAACAAGAACTATATCACACACAAAAATAAATGTTGTGTTTGGGATTAGGTTTTCATACAAGCAAATTTTAAGCATTTTATGGGCAGGACAAACCCTGAGTTATTAAGTGTGTATGTACACAGAGAAATGAATTCAGTAGTTAGAAATTAAAATACACTGTGCATGGAAGCACCAATATTTTTATTAATAAATGTAAGATTGCAAATTGTACATTTCAAGACAAGTTACTTGGATTATTTCTCAGTGCATCTATATTGCCACAATAGTTTTATATTTACTACAAAGTGTTCATTGGGATTTAAACATTGTTTTACACTTATTGTATTCATAGCAGCAAAGGTAGTTACAGGTTACACATGATTCATCTGTTCAAAATCAATGTCAGACATCTTCACGTGAGAATTTTGTATCTCCACCTGGAAATCAAACCCAGAACCTTGTTGTTGATCGGTGTATTATCCAGCAACAGTGGCTCGGTGGGTAGCACTGTCGCCTCACAGCAAGAAGGTCCTGGATTCGATCCCCAGGTGGGGTGGTCCGGGTCCTTTCTGTGTGGAGTTCTGTTTAAAAAACTGCAAGCCCCATTTCTAGAAAAGTTGGGGCATTTTATACCATACAATATAAACAAGATTTATTCTCTTAAAAATTTTTAACTGACAAAATACAAGGAAATGACAATTTTTTCATTGACCAACTTGACTGTGGTGTTTTGTAAATATAAATAAATGGTATTGTGTTGCTGAACTAATCGTGGACTTCAAAATGGCAGCATATATCACTCTAAAATCTCAATATAAGCCTCTGCATCAGAGGAACTCTCACACAAATGCAAATCACCCACACTGTGACCACTGATGCACCCACATACCATTCACTGTTTACAGTCTGAATGGCCCTTTTTATCCCTGGCATGGAGAGCTCATTTTTACTGATTGAAAGGTTTTATGAAGTTTGGCACCAAGTGGCGAGCCAGTACTCATCTTTGCTTGCAAAGGCTGTTAAGACTAGCTAAATTTTTTTTACCATGACACATACCCTGATCAGCCATAACATTAAAACCACCATCCCTGTTTCTACACACATTGTCTATTTTATCGGCTTCACTTACCATATAGAAGCACTTTGTAGTTCTACAATTACTGACTGTAGTCCATCTGTTTCTCTGCATGCTTTGTTAGCCCCCTTTCATGCTGTTCTTCAATGGTCAGGACTCTCCCAGGACCACTGGGACTACAGAGCAGGTATTATTTAGGTGATGGATGATTCTCAGCACTGCAGTGACACTGACATGGTGGTGGTGTGTTAGTGTGTGTTGTGCTGGTATAAGTGGATAAGACACAGCAGCGCTGCTGGAGTTTTTAAACACCACTGTCACTGCTGGACTGAGAATAGTCCACCAACCAAAAATATATCCAGCCAACAGCGCCCTGTAGGCAGCATCCTGTGACCACTGATGAAGGTCTAGAAGATGACCAACTCAAACAGCAGCAATAGATGAGCGATCGTCTCTGACTTTACATCTACAAGGTGAACCAACTAGGTAGAAGTGTCTAATAGAGTGAACAGTGAGTGGACACAGTATTTAAAAACTCCAGCAGCGCTGCTGTGTCTGTCTCATACCAGCACAACACACACTAACACACCACCACCATGTCAGTGTCACTGCATGTACCTGGCCAGTCAAGAACAGGGTGAAAGCAGGCTAAACAAGTATGTAGAGAAACAGATGGACCACTAATTGTAGAACTACAAAGTGCTTCTATATGGTAAGTGGAGCTGATTAAATGGACAGTGAGTGTAGAAACAAGGAGGTAGTTTTAATGTTATGGCTGATCAGTGTATTGTTTTATATTACTGTAGTGGTATAACTCACTTGATAGTACTTTGTTTTATTGAAGCTTGTTTTACTAGAGACGTGACAAGAACGGATTATACTCCAAAACAGGACTACTTGATAATTAGAGTAATTATAACATCAACATGGTCAGAAATGAACCAATATGCTGCTTTGTTTAAGAAATAGTGATGCTACCACAATGTGTCTGGCCTACAACTTTACTACGTGTTAATGCTACTGAAGGAAATCTGATCACTGACCCGACTCTGATCATTCGTATTATTTGATTTATTTCAGTACATATAAATATTTTAAAGCTGTAAACACAGATTTCTTTAACATCTGTTTCTGGTTTAAAGACACAACCATACCTAGAGAAGCTATTCTAAGCCTGCAAACCTTCACTTTAGTCCACTGTGCTGTTCTTACTGTGCAGTTTGACAGTGCAACCATAGCATTGGTTTGTCTCTTAACTTTTATACAGGCTAATTAGCATCCTCTGATGCACTGCAAAGACCCCCTTGGTGGCTGATCCCGACACTTGGTTACATCCCATGGCTTCAAATGTGAAGCAGCTTCCGTGCCAGAGGAGTAAATTTCAACCAGGCCCTGTCAATACAGTCATTTGTGAGCAATATTACTTTTATTAAAAGCAAAAGCAAGAATTTAATTATTTTATAAGGCATGTATGCTTTCTTTTGACAAATGTAGCTGTAATGTAAGTGTTACATGAAATAATTACAAATGATTTACTACCTTACAAGACAATTTAGCACCAAATTTAGTTTCAGCATTGACTAAGGCCATCAGTTTTATGATTAATTTATAATTTCGGGTTACCAGATGACAATATCCCCCACATGTTGAATTTTTACACACACTTTTTAATACAACATGAATGTTAACGTTAACCTTACGTCATTGGTCTGTAAAGCCTGTTAAAATACCAAATATATTGGGTATTTGGACTTCTGACCATGAGCTTGTTGGACATACTTTTAAAAACAAATGGTATTAAAATACAATGACCGCTGTGTCATCTTTTAAGCTATAACAACAACAGACCACAGCCTTGCGGCAACCCATCTTGAACACTTGAATCTTTGGGTGGTGTTTATATATAATGTAACACATCAGAGCTGAAGCAAATGAAAGGTGGTTATTGAGTTCTCTATGGTTTAATGTTCTAACCCAAGTTTAGGTCATATAGACCAGTAGTAGGTTTTAAGATCAGTAATACACTGATCAGCCATAACATTAAAACCACCTCCTTGTTTCTACACTCTCTGTCCATTTTATCAGCTCCACTTACCATATAGAAGCACTTTGTAGTTCTACAATTACTAACTGTAGTCCATCTGTTTCTCTACATATCTTTTTAACCTGCTTTCGTCATGTTCTTCAATGGTCAGGACCACCACAGAGCAGGTATTATTTAGGTGGTGGATGATTCTCAGCACTGCAGTGACACTAACATGGTGGTGGTGTGTTAGTGTGTGTTGTGCTGGTATGAGTGGATCAGACACAGCAGCGCTGATGGAGTTTTTAAATACCGTGTTCACTCACTGTCCACTTTATTAGACACTCCTACCTAGTTGGTTCACCTTGTAGATGTAAAGTCAGAGACGATCGCTCATCTATTGCTGCTGTTTGAGTTGGTCATCTTCTAGACCTTCATCAGTGGTCACAGGACACTGCCTACGGGGCGCTGTCGGCTGGATATTTTTGGTTGGTGGACTATTCTCAGTCCAGCAGTGACAGTGAGGTGTTTAAAAACTCCATCAGCACTGCTGTGTCTGATCCACTCATACCAGCACAACACACACTAACACACCACCACCATGTCAGTGTCACTGCAGTGCTGAGAATGATCCACCACCCAAATAATAACTATTCTGTAGTGGTCCTGTGGGGGTGCTGACCATTAAAAAATAGCATGAAAGGGGGCTAACAAAGCATGCAGAGAAACAGATGGACTACAGTCAGTAATTGTAGAACTACAAAGTGCTTCTATATGGTAAGTTTGTTTGTTTGCTAATTAGGATTTTAACGTCATGTTTTACACTCTTTGGTTACATTCATGACAGACACATGGTAGTTAATCATTACACAAGTTTCATCACTTCTCAAGGTTATATCGAACACAGTCATGGACAATTTTGTATTGCCAATTCACGTCACTTGCATGTTTTTGGACTGTGGGAGGAAACCGGAGCACCCGGAGTAAACCCACGCAAACACGGGGAGAACATGCAAACTCCACACAGAAAGGACCCGGACCGCCCCACCTGGGGTTCGAACCCAGGACCTTCTTGCTGTGAGGCGACAGTGCTACCCACTTAGCCACCGTGCCGCCCCTATATGGTAAGTGGAGCTGATAAAATGGACAGTAAGTGTAGAAACAAGGAGGTGGTTTTATTGTTATGGCTGATCAGTGTATAATGCAGGGGTTTAATGACATGCCAGTATGAACAAATATCCTGCTGCTCTAAAATACATCATTCATTTTCTTTGTTCATTTGCAGTATCATCAGTTCTTTATTTTATTGACAGGGATTTGACATTTTCAGATTGCAGCTGTATAATATACAGTACATGCATATCAATGTAAACGACGCTTGGACTCCTCACTTGGTTACACTTTAACATAAAGCACATGGGTGTACTGTTTTTGCATATGAAAGTCTTTTCCATTTACTGTTACTAGATGGGTTTTGTTGCATTTCCTTCCACTGCCTTGATGTTTTAACAAGCGCTGTATTAGCACCCTATCTGAATAACAAACAGGTGTGTGCTGATTGTTTTTGATGTGCATATGAATAAGGCAGTTCACAACCTCTCAAGACCCCGCTGCATTTTAAATTGTAATATTTAGGTGTTAGAAGGAAGCAAACTCAGTATTTGAATTTGCAAAAAGGCCTGACTGTGCCTTCTCTCTATGCCCGTGTGGCTTTGGTGGTGGTGAATGAGTGAGGACAATATACTGTGTGTACTCTTTTGTGAGCTACCCAGGTGCATCCTCTTCAACAGATCCCAGCCTTATTCTCCATTACTGCACTGCACACCCCTCCCAGCTGCTCATCAGGGGTTTTCCCCCCTAATAATGAATGTTAATGGGTTGGTGGCAAATAAACATTTCGAAAAAAGTTGAAAAATAGGTTTTGTATGACTTTAAAGATGGTAACTAGATGCACTTATGTACATGCAATAATGTACTCAGTGTATTTCTCTATTTTTTTCAAACGTCTTTAATTTACCATCCTGGGTCATACCATCTACCCTAAACCAGCTTAACCAAAACTCAAAAATGTCCATCCCAATTCATTGCAGGATGCCTCACTGTTTTAAACCTAGGGATTTGTTAGCACTTCCATTTTACCCACTGCATGTTTCTATACGGTGGCAGGAAACAATAGTAGCCAATGGAAACTCATTTAGATATGGACTTTGAATAGCCAGTGACTGAAAGATTGAACCCAGGTCCTTGAGACCCATGTTGCTGTTCAGCACTTACTACACCGATCAGCCATAACATTAAAACCACCTCCTTGTTTCTACACTCACTGTCCATTTTATCAGCTCCACTTTGTAGTTCTACAATTACTGACTGTAGTCCATCTGTTTCTCTGCATGCTTTGTTAGCCCCCTTTCATGCTATTCTTCAATGGTCAGGACCCCCACAGGACCACCACAGAGCAGGTATTATTTAGGTGGTGGATGATTCTCAGCACTGCAGTGACACTGACATGGTAGTGGTGTGTTAGTGTGTGCTGCTGGAGTTTTTAAACACCTCACTGTCACTGCTGGACTGAGAATAGTCCACCAACCAAAAATATCCAGCCAACAGCGCCCCGTGGGCAGCATCCTGTGACCACTGATGAAGGTCTAGAAGATGACCAACTCAAACAGCAGCAATAGATGAGCGATTGTCTCTGACTTTACATCTGCAAGGTGAACCAACTAGATAGGAGTGTCTAATAAAGTGGACAGTAAGTGGACACTATTTAAAAACTCCAGCAGCGCTGCTGTGTCTAATCCAGTCATACCAGCACAACACACACGAACACACCATCACCATGTCAGTGTCACTGCAGTGCTGACAATGATCCACCACCTAAATAATACCTGCTCTGTGGTGGTCCTGTGGGGGTCCTGACCATTGAAGAACAGGGTGAAAGCAAGCAAAAAAAATATGTAGAGAAATAGATGGACTAAATTCAGTAATTGTAGAACTACAAAGTGCTTCTATATGGTAAGTGGAGCTGATAAAATTTACAGTGAGTGTAGAAACAAAAAGGTGGTTTTAATGTTATGACTGATACCGATCAGTCATAACATTAAAACCACCTTTTTGTTTCTACACTCACTGTCCATTTTACTCTGTGGTAACATGGACCACCTGATTTTGTTTTCTATACACCAGTCCATGTTTGTGCAGGATCCTTTGATATTAAAGGTTACCAAATTCCAGCTGTGTGAAGCTCACAAGGTTGAGACTGGATTACAAAATTTTTATGTAATATTTTAGCGTTCATCTCTCTGACTGTAAAGCGCTGCCTATCACTGTCAGTAAGTTTTTCATTGCAACTCGTTTCTCTTTGCTGATGCTTTTTTCAATGTTTGATATGCTGCCATGACTTTTTGTTTGTGTGTATTCCTTTTATGGTTTTATTGTTTTCCATTGAACTGATCTGAATTTAATTGAGTGCCCCTGAGATGTGACAGAACATATTTATTGTACAAATGTGCAGGTGATTAATCTGCAGCAATTATAATATGCAATCAGGTCAGAATTGCCCAAAATCTTAAAGAAATAATTCCACAATAGAACATCTTCTGGAATCTATGCCACAAAGAATACAGGATGTTCTAAGAGCAATAGGTATTCCTTCACAGTACAGTAGACCCTTGAGTTACGAACGGTTTACCATACGAACATTTCGGGTTACGAATGATCTTTTTCAACTTAACGTACGAAAAAATTTCGGATTACGAACAGAAATTCGTGAAAGTTATTGTTGTTTCTGGTAGATAAATTTTATATAAAAAGAATTTTATATTATGGTGTATGGTACAGCACACGTACTGTACTGAAATGTAATGTGTGTTTTATGTACAGTACTACTGTGTATTGTTGTTCATTATTGTTTATTACAGTAATGTCTATTCTATTATTTAAGATTTAAGGGAAAATATAGTTGTATTCATAACAAAAAAGACCATTTAAGACATAAGAAAGGTTAGGTAAGGGGGTGGTTTGGGAGGTCTGGCACTGATTAATTCTATTTACATTATTTCTTATGGGAAAAATAGGTTTAACTAACAAACATTTTGACTTAAGAACAGCCCTTTGGAACCAATTAAATTCGTAAGTCAAGGGTCTACTGTATTAGTATAGGGTTTTTAACAGAATGGTTGGAGAATGAATATCCACACTATGTTTAAAGTGTGAACAACATTCTAATTTATAGAAAATAAAGTCCTTTTTTAGTCCTTGTATAAAGAAAACACACCAGAGCACTAAAATTATTGTGCTTTATTTCATCTTAAATCATTTAAATGCCCAAATATACATTTTCTCAGTTGACTAGAACAGAAATGACTGTAAACCTTCAAATATAAGTAATTTAAAAATGTATTGTTTTTGTAAACTGGTTGGAAAATAACACTCTTGTGTACTTCACCACACGAACAAAAAATGGAAAAAATATAGGCAGTATCACTTCAGACAGTTGGGTTAGACTTGAGGTTGATCTATGTGGTGAATCCATTAGCTCAGATCTCACATACTGAGTTGTACTGTAGAAATATTTCTGTATAATACATACCGGCAGGAGCATATCTAAACTTGATCAGCCAGCATTATAAATGATCCTAATCTCATACACTTTTCCTTTAAATACTGTGAATACAGACAATAAAATTAAAACAAAACAAAGAATAATAGACCTGAAGTGCAAGAATTAATTTCAGGAGTACAATCAGGACAAATCATGTGAGAAATTATTCAAAGGCCCAGAGACTATTTCCACAGCAAGAGTTGGATTCAACTATTGCCATAATAGAGATGTCACACAATTCAATGTCAAGGCACTTTCCCAAGTGAGGATCTTGTCTTTGTGCGACAACAGAGTCAGGCAACAAAATAATTAACTACAAAAATAATTAAATAAACATTTTTAAATGGCAACTCAATTTCCAGTTGTAACACAGTTAACTAGACCTGGCTACTTTGGTGTCATATTAAGTCCTACGTAAGCAGAAAATCTGAGTCTGGGATACCAGTGTTCATCAGTGCTGTTTCTCATACCCCTCTGTACCACTTATTGTTGAGTTTTCCTGCTCTAACACACCTGTTTACCCCTATAAAGGGTTTCTGAGAAGAAGGGGATATGGGTTCAATCCTGGCTTTCGGTCACTGTCTACAAGGAGTTTTGTATGTATCCACAAGTCTTTGTGGGTCTCATCCAGATATTCCATTTTTTCCACATGGGTGAATTGGTTACTAGGTCTACAGGTCTAATACTTTGCCCCGCTTGTGAGTAAGTAAACTATAGTATTAGACCTTTAGAACTAGTAACCAATTCACCCATGTGGAAAAAATGGAATATCTGGAGGAGACCCACATAGACTTGGGATACATGTGTTTGATCCTTGCTTTTTGGTACTCTGAGCACTCTGGTTTCCTTTCACCTACCAGAACATGCACTGGCAAGGATCAAACACAATTTACCAGGACCCTTCCACCAGCTGTAAAGTTGTCTCATTCTTGTTATATTGTCTAATTACTGTTACTCTTCTACAATAAGAAACTAAGGGCATTTATGTACAATTAAAAGATGATTATTTAGTAAAGCTACTGGTTTACCTTTTATCTATTTATTTTTTACATTAATAAGTGACTGAATGATTCCAGTATATTCAAACTACCTATCAATCAAGTAGCAAATTTGCACAACTAAATTACAAATGTATGTTATTCTAATTATTTAAAGAATAACAAGCTTCCAGTATTGAACGCTTGAGTCTCTTAAATAGTACATTTTCACATTTTTACAGTGGCGAAAAGCACATGCCCTTCTTTAAGCTATTTCTATTTTAACCTGGACTAAGCTTAAGTGCCAAATAACATACAACTGTATTAAATAGCGTATTAACATAACTACAGGGTGCCAATCCCTTCATTCTCAGATTCAGCTGTTTATTTTTCAGGGTCATAACAGGTCTAAAGTTTGGAAGTCTAAAACTAACACTTATGGTCAATTTAGGGCAGTCAGACATGCGAAATCCAGTATCCAGGACCCATATTACTGTAAAGTACCCACTCTGCCAGCTATGCCACTGTGCTGCCAGCCAATTCACACTTCTGGAATTAAATATAAAAAGCTTAATATTCATTTTCACTCAGTCCACATTTATGACACATCCTTTCCCATGATAAATAATTTTATCATAATGATGCCAAAAGACATACTAGTAATAATGATAGCAGGTAGTGAAACATTACAGTACAGCACAGTTTCCTGTGAGTAAAGCTGACGTTGCCTTGACTTGAGCTTTGATTCTTGTACGCGGTGTCAGTACTGAGCATGTGAGTGAGCATTATGAATCCCTTTTTCAAAAATATTCTATTAAATGTACATCCAAATAAATAATTAATAAATATATATGTGGTGTGTACTGTAAATAGACCACACTGAAAATCAACTTACAAACAGATTACAAAAAATAAATAAATAAAAGAAATCCAACAAATAAAATATATTTTTTCTTAAAAACATGAGAACGCATTGAGAATCCTTTGGAGCTTCTTGCGTTGTTGATGTGTAGCAGTACTTGTGGTGTTGAGCCCTCAGGAAATTTGAGACATTGTTTAAAATCCAGTGACCTGGAGACCTGAGTGTCTTTTTCAGGTACAGATCTCTAATGCTGTAAAATCCCTGGGAGGACCCGCACCGAGATCCTTTTTAAACACTACGTAAAGAAAAGAGGAAGGAAGAAAAAGGAGGGAACTGGAGTAGGATCACAGGGATTTAGGATTCTGGAGATTGCTCCGAGACACTTTTCAGGAGGTTTTTGTAGACGTAGGAGTTCATGAAGCGTGGATAAGAGTCTCTTTGCATTAGTGTGTAAATCTGGAGCTGGGCATCATCAAAGGTGTGAGATGTGGGCTCCAGCATGTTCTTGTTTATAACCTCCCGGACACGAGAGTCCAGACTCACCTGGAGAGGCAGAAAATCAAACTCAATTAATGCAGGTGTGTTTCAAACCTATCTGCTGTGCCTCCTCTGTTATGGGCTGGCAATTCATTTATTTTATGACTAAAGTTGCATAAACAAACTGTAACCTTTATAAATAGATAGAAATATTTAATATTAAAATGCCACCAAATTCAGATAATTTATTACTTTTTGGAGGGGGTATTAATTCCTGAAATAAAAAGTAAGAAAGTACAGGTGCTTACTTTGTATTATTTATAACCTTTTGCTTCCAGGTGTCTATTTTCACCCTGCAGATTGTTGAGCAAATGGACAAGAAAGCTGGTCCTGAATCAACTTTTCAAATCACAGGTGTTCAGTGGGGTTGAGTTCAAGGCTCAGTGCAGGCCACTAGAGTTTCTCTACACCAAACTCACCAAAAAAAACTCTTTATGGACCGGTGTGCAAACAGGTGTGCAAACAAGAAAGAACCTGTTTTAAAAAAGCAAAAGATATTTTCTTCACCCCCTTCATAATAAAAAATAGTGTTACCTTCCCCCAGTGCAAATATTGAATCTATGGAAAGACACATAAAAGCTGTTCTGGTGATTATTATGGCCCAACGTCAAAATAACTTCAATGATGTTTTTTTAGAAACCTCTCTGATTATGTATCTGTATGTTTTAGCCACACCCATTGTTTGTTGTAAAAGTTTGGTGTAAAAGGATTGTCAGTGGCTTACACAGAGCCCTGACCTCAACCCCCTTCAACACATTTGTGATGCAAGCCAGGCTTTTTTTCTTCAAACATCAAGGTCAAATCTCACAAATACTCTTTTGACTAAATGGACACACTCAGCATTTCTGGATTCCCTGATATTTTAAATAGAATAAACACATGCTTTGAGGCGTACAGTGTATTTTAGAAAGTAATAGAGAGTGTACATACTGTAATTATATACAGTAGTATTTATCTGGACAAGTGTTTGTTTTTCTACTATAGTTAATGCTGCCATTTGCATACCCAAAACCCCACATACCTCTTTGGGAGAGAGGATGGAAATGTAATCCTCATATATGATGCGTGCTTTCTCCTCGATAACACTCTTATTGGTCTCCTTGCAGAACTCCTCGCAGGCCAGCCAGAACAGCATGTTCTCTTCGCTGAACTCAGTGCGCAGAAATTGTCGGAAGGCACGGCGACCAGCAGGGCAATGCATTAGTTTGTCAAAGGATTGCCCCCATGAGCACACTTCATCCATAGTTGGCTTGGGACTGCCAAAAATATAGGGAGATTTATTTTATTATTTAAAAAAAATACAGTGAGTGTATGTACAACATGCAGCTTATGCATTAAAATTTTCCTCTCCAGCTGTTTACTTAACTGCTCGAGGAAGAAATTTATCTTATTTATCTTATGTATCTGTTGTATGTGGAGTAAAGCTGGGCACATGCTGGCAAAAAAATATATACTTAATATACCTAAATATTATCAAGCATAGTTTGATGCACTAAAATACTTAATTGGAACTGCTTTAAACTTGCATTACAACAGCATAACAATATTTACCCTTTATTTATGTAATCATTTTTAGTGCTACATCCTGATCAGAGTCAAGTTGGGTCAGATGCCATTCACAAACGCTGGGTGCAAGGTAAGAATGCACCCTGGACAGTGTGCCAATTTGCTTAAGGGCAACACAGACTCACATTTAATAAAGAATAAATACATTTTTATTATTATTCATTAATAATAATAACAACATTTTTACGTATATAGCCCCTTTTACAAACTCAGGGTCACTTTACAACACCAGAACAGTAAATAATAATAATTATATAAAAAAAAGAGGAAATTTTACAGCAGCCCAGAAGAAAGCCCACTTGGACACAAAAAATGGCTACATTCCCAAACCTGTTTATTCATCCTTACAGTCAGTGACCAAAAACAAGGATTGAACCCAGGTACCCAAACTCTTACTTTATCAGCTGTGCCGTGCTGCCCTACACTTAATATAATAAACTTAAATATACTTAAAATATTAAACACAACAACCTCCCTCAGACCATTTAATAATGAAATATGCAATTTTTCACATTCTGCAATAAAGTCCTATTGAGATTTATTGAAATTCAATCATGGAGTAACCAACCTGTCCTCGCAGTCATCAGGGTCCTCAGTTTTTTCGTTGTATGAAGTTGTCAGGATCCTCTCCTCCCTGTCTTCATTCCTAACAGTGAGACTGCAAGGTAGTAAGCACATCATGATCCCAGACACAGACTACAGGACACAAGCAAGCAGTAAGGACAACGGTGCCACAAATATCATCTGAGAGGCTTTGCAGTCTGTAATGCTGAGTACCTCCCCCAAGAATCTGATTGGCCTATTTCAAAACAGTCAGCATAAACCAGGGTGTGTGTCCAGCTTGACCTAGCAGCTGAACAGTGTAAAATCCGTTATGGATAAAATCATTTTCAGCAGCGTTTTCAGTATTTATGCATGCATATTTCACTACAGCATTTTTCTATGTGGTTATTTTATATGAAAATGCATGGGTAGCTATGTAGTTTATATTTTCTGACTTATGGTATAATTAACTAATTATTTTAATCAGTTCTTTAGTCTGAGGCATGAGGTTTGTTACTTAGTTTGTTATGCACTTGCAAATAAAGCTCCTAAAAGGTAAAAAAGGAACTATACTTAAACATAAGAATCTTTTCTCTGTATACACTTTTCAGTATTTGATTAAGCCATTTTTCTTAATTTTGTCTCAGTTTTGTGATGAAGGTAAGGTGGTTAGCAGTGGCATACAGCAATACTGACAACTTGCCAAAGATGTTTGATGTGTTTTTTATCAGAACTTTCAAACCACTTTAGTGTTTCACTTGACATTGCGCTTTGGCTCATTTTTAAAAGACAAACGTCCTATTAAAAAATCTCCCAACTATGAGCTATTTTGTTTTATATGCTCACTCATCCCACAAAAAGGCTAACACAATCAGAGAAAGTATCAGCTTTCAACCAACAAGTCGTAAAGACATTTGATTTGGCCATTAAAAAAATCCTGATGTTTGGGTGGGGCACAAGCCCACCACGGCTGAGATCTCAAGCTCTCAAAGTTGGAATCTCAGACCTGGTTGAGCATAACTGTCTATGTTTGAGGGAGGGAGGTTGAGTGGGTTCGTCACTGTGGGAGGTTGAGTGGGTTTTGCTGCAAATGCAGCCTGAGCAGGCTGATAGATGCACCTACTTGATGGATGGGGGAAATCACAGAGCAGGTGAAATCTATCTGGCAGGTGAAAAGAAGCAGTGGGCAATAATAGATATGTGATCTCTTCTCATTCAGGCCAGGGGTGGTACAAACAGCAGGTGTATTACAATCAGGGGAATTGGAAACAAATTGATTGGGAGAAAAAAGGGCAAAAACAATGACAATGATTTAAAAAACCATGTATAACTAAACATTGTAAATGATGCCTTTTTGTTCTTTTAGGCTGATCATAGAGATTAAGAACATGTATAAATTTCCAAGTTGTGTTTTAAACCCTTTAAAATATATCTTAATACACATCTAGTAGAAATGAAGTTGAATCTTTCAAGAATAATACACATACAAATACACAGGGCACTAGCTTGCTACTTAGCATTACACCTAGCTAATGAGATATACAGTAGAACAAATACCAGCACAGTTGCATTTTTACCAAAATAATTATCGACATTAGTGGTAACATCTGCAACAATATTTACTTATGTGCCACTTGAAAGCTTAGTGGCACCTTAAAATGTCTGTTCCAACCTTAGGACCCCACAGTGGGTTGCCTAAGTTGCAGAGGGAGTTGCATCTTTACAGTCCATTAATACAGAGCTATTAACAGATACATTTGGCTACTGGGATATTGTTAGAGAAACAATCATATATGATTTGAGCAACACTGTCACAGCATGATCAATATATAATCTATGTTCCATGTGTTCTATAAAAACGATACAATCAGTTTGACTGGTCACATGGCACTGCATCATCTATTTACTTTTTACACTAACACTACAATTAAGCTCACATTGAGAAAATCTTTTAAAAAGAGAGAAAAAGCTTTTAAAATTGGCTCACTGGTCAATACAACCCAATGTTTCATAATGTTAACTAATATCATAGTTTGTGTTAAATATTTACAAGGAAACAAAGTAAATGAATACTACAACAAGGACTCAGCAGTGGCACAACAATAGAGTGTATACTTTATCATAAGTGGATCACGAATTTGAGCCTGTTTGGAAGACCCAGAAAGTTAAATTGATTTCTTCTTTTTGGCTGAGAGAGACACCACCCTCGTCCAAATGTGTAGCTCTGCACAATGATTTAGCTTGAGCCAGAATTTAAAAGAGGGCGGCTGGCTTTTATGTGTTTCAATGTGTTTCATGTGGAGCCAGGTTTGCCATTAGAATCCTTGGTTGGTAGTTGCTATGTGATAGCGAAATAAAAAAAATAAAAACAACTAAACTAGGAGAAAAAATGAGCTATACATTGTCCCCTCCAAAACAGAACAAAAACACTGTAATATCTTTCTCCGTCTCTTTGATCTCCACCAGTCAAATAAGAATGAGGAATCATTATGCCTCATGTGATGTGAATGTTGCAAATACACATTTATTGACCTCTGCAATAAAACCAGGACAATTTAGCCCACCCACCCAATTTTTCAGCTGGTCATGGCTAATACATGCTTCTGTAATGGTGTTGTTAACACTGTGTTACTATTATAAACTTTGTCCTACAGAAAGTCAATCAGATACATTTTAAATTGAACTGTACAAAACTGACACCCCCCCCCCCCCCCCCCCCACACACACACACATACACACACATACATATTCAGCTAATGTCCCAAATACACATTTGCAATAAGTGTTAACTATCTGTATCTGATGGACCATATAAATCCACTGCTGGTTGACCACCAAACACTTTTCACCAGGGATGTTTATTTATTTATTAGGATTTTTAACATCATGTTTTACACACTGTGGTGTTACACAAGATTCACCAGTTCAAGTTTAATGTCAAACACAGTCATGAACGATTTTGTATCTCCAATTCACCTCACTTGCACGTCTTTGGACTGTGGGAGGCGCTCCCAGAGGAAACCCCACACAGAAAGGACCTGAACCGCTCCACCTGGGAATCAAACCCAGGACCTTCTTGCTGTGAGGGAACAGTGCTACCCACCGAGCCACCCCCAGCTTAGCAATAAACCATCTGACACACTTCATTAAAATCTTAGCAATGACTCAAGCTCAAGCCTTTGGCAACATACAGATGCAATTTTGGTGTGAAGGAATGAGAAGCTTCATACCATGAACAGCTGCAGCAGCAGCACCAGCAGAAGCAGCAAGCATTGGAGGGACGGTTTCCCTGGCCAGGCTGCTCATGCTGGGTTGGCACTGTGCCCACCGTTGTGCCTCCTGCCACCAGCTCCTGCTGCCCCGACATCTGCCTCTTTCGCATCTCCATCCTTTTTGATCCCATGGGCTGCAAAAGAAACTGACAACTGAGACACGTCTGCAAATCCACAAGCACTCTAAACCACAGTCTCACCACAAATTAGATCATTAACTTGTTTTGCAAGGGTGAGAAGATGGAAAGCGATTTTTTACGTGGGTTTTCATACATTTTCAGGTGCTTCTAGGAATTAACACGAAGGTGGTGATGATTTATATTTATATAGTGGCTTTGCTTGATAATGAATGGGTTAAAATAATTAAATTTCTGCACATGAGATAATAAACAATGGTAAAGCTTTGTGCATAGGGATGTTTCAACTAGCCATAAATAAACTGGTCTAACATGTCTTACACCACACTCCCCCACAAACCATGTAATATCTCTTTTTATTTCTTTTTTCTCTCTCTCTTTTTTGCAAAGTAGCACATCTGCTTCTTTTCGTATTTCATGCTTGTCATTGTTTTCATTAGCAATATTATGTGTTTGATTGATCCTGAAAAGAAGCCACAATGCATTAGCATTGGCTCATCGTTTTTTTATTAAGTTCTGTAGATGCTTTATCCTGATCGACTTAATGTTGTCAAAAGCATTTATTTTCAAGCCCGGTTAGATATCACTAAGAGTTTAAACAGACAAACTAAATAACGGCACAATATGGACCATTTAGGAAACGTATTATCTGAAAATTTACAACGCTGAATTGTTAGAAAAACTTGCAACAGTATAAAAGAAAATGTAAAAGAACGTGTTTTTTTTTTTACATTTAGTTTAACTTTAATTTTATCGCAGACAATATAAACACAGAGTATTTCATATTTTGATTGGTCAACTTAATTTCATTTATTAATATCCATCAATTCTTGCATTTCAGGATGGCAACACATTACAGAAAGTTGAGACAGGATATTAGATGATCTCTCAGACAGCACTGCATCAAGAACCATCAATTCATCAATAGCTGATATAACCACATGGGTGAGGGATTACTTCAGCAAACCTTTGTCAAGCTCTACAATACGGAGTTACATTTACAAATGCCACTTAAAACTTTACGGTGCAAAAAAAGCTTTAGGTTAATTATGTCCAGAAGCTGCGTCAAGTTATATGGCCTTGGAGACATCTGGTATGGACCATCACACAGTGGAACTGTGTATTGTAGTCAAATGGATAAGTATTTCTGTTATTTTTTGGAAGAAATGTGCTCCTGACCAAATACGAAAAGGACCATCCAGACTGTTATCAGCCTGGGTCTGTCATGGTATGGAGTTGTGTCAGTTCCCATTGGCAAAGGTAATTTTGACTTCTAATATACAATAAAGAAGAGAATTTTAAAACAAAATATGTGGCAACAACAACCCCGTACTGTTGCACATCTTAAGACATGTTTGCAGGAAGAATGGGACAAAATGTTACCTGAAACACTTCATAACAAATATTTACATTATATTTAATTATATTTAATAAATTTATGATACATTCTGGGGATGGTTGGGGGGGGGGGGGGGGGGGGTAAAAGTAAAGGTTCACTACTGCACAGCAGTAAAGAGGTTACGTTTTTTTTCGTATACATTTTGAATTCTTACTGTTAATGGCCTACAGAGACTACCTGATGAGAATAAACTATTTCATGATAAGAATAGACTAGAATTGAACAGAATAGAATAGAAGTAGAGCAGATCTGTCACTGATGCATCGCTGCTGTGTTCTGACATCAGAAGAGCAATCAAATAAATGACTGGAAGTTCCATTAGGCAGAAAAATGGCCATAGCTTAATTAACACCTACATGGTTCCTCAGTCTTTGCAGCTGGGTTATTAACACAATGTGTTTAGTGAAAACTGGGTTTTGCAAATATGTTGGAGTATTTAGTTAGGAGGTGGAGGAAGAGGAGGAGGAGGTGGGGGCGCATCTCTAACTGCAGTCAGTGCTCTTCATCACCGATCACTACCATCCGGTCCATAATCAACACTGTGTTGATTATCATTAACAGACATTTTAGACATATACTAACACAGAGATTCGTGCATTCGTGTATAGTCTGTATAAATGTACTGACATGGCTTGTAGATGAGGAAAAAACGGAATCAGCATTATTGATACAGAAAGACCAGATTTTTACAAAGGTGGAAGATGTGTATTAGCAGCAGATCAGGTAACAGGTGTAACAGCACAAGCTGCCCTGTATAACGATGTTCTGAACGTAAAAGAGGCAGCAGTGCAGGGTTCCAGCATCCTCTCTCTTCACCGGGAGGAAGCTAGCTCTACCACAGGAACCCGACCTCACACATGCCATGTCTCTTCTAAACCTAAAAAACCCAAACCTCGCTACTGACATTGACATTTCTGCACATAGAAAAAGACAGCGTCATGCCCATACTTACAGTTTCACCATGTATGCCCAGAGATAAGAGATAATTCTTCCCCTTGATTACATCGGTCGGCATAAGGGTTCTTTTTTTAAAATACCGGCCGCTTCTGTCAGTGCGCATGCGCGCCTCCCTTAATTCGCGCTGGCGGTAGCGTAAAATCCGCTGCATATCAACGACGCGGTGTGTCCTGCACCTTCTGTTCCTCTCTAACACTACACTATAATAATAACAACAAAAATCTTTAATTACATTATTTTTATTTATGTTGGTCGGTCTATTACGCCAGCCCATCATCGATGGGATCTGAGTTGGAATCACAGAGACAATTGGATTAGTCACCTGTTCAGGGTATTTCTGCCCTGCGCCAAGGGTTTCTTTTTGATCCGGACCCGCAGCAACCCTGATCAAGATGAAACGGTTGGTACGAATGAAACGGTACAGGAGTATTGACTGTTGATCAGCTGATAACTGGTTTAAGCCTTACCAGCGTGAAATTGCCACCACTGGGTCCCTAATCAAGGCCCTTCATCCTAAACTGCTTGCATTGTAAAAACACTATATGTACTATATGGCCAGAAGTATGCAGACACCTGTTCTTATTTCTGAGATCAGGTTTTAGCCACATCCTTTGCTGACAGGTTTATAATACATTTATATGAAAAAATATAAAGATTTATGAAACATTTTATGATTCCCATTTCTGGAAGACCCTGTTCTAGCGGGAAAGGCCATGCGCACAAAGGTCTACATAGATATGTTTAAACATTTTTGGTTTGCAGGAACTTTAGTAGCTTGCTCAGAGACCTGACTTTAACCCCACTGAACACATCTGGGATAAATTAAATGTTGTCCAAAATCATCACTTGACCTTTATAAATGCTTTTAAATGGAATAGGCACACATTCTCACAGACTTATTCAGATTCTTGTGGAAAGCCATACCAGAGGAGTGGAGGCTGTTAAAGCATAAAAAGAGGGTCATGGTTTAGTAATAGGATGCATACTTCAGACTATATGATGTACATAACAGACATACAGTGGGACAGGGGATGCATGAATCAAGGCCAACGCCAACTATTTTGGCCAGTGGTTACATTTTAAAGGCTTAAAATTGAAAAGACATAATCATAGCCCCACCAAACATACTCCTCACATGTACCACTGTTGTTTTTGTAGGAACTAATATAAAAAGTGCATATTTCACAGAATTTTCTTATTCATCCATTATTTGTCACTAAATGCTTCATCCTGGTCAGGGTCATATCCATATTAGAGCAGCAAACACTCACAAATTTACTTGCTCACTCAAATCTAGTAACAATTAGTACATTTATCTGTCTAGAACTTCAAACCGACCGTTTGCTAAGTAAAACTGTGCCACAGAAGAATCCCTTATGATTTTGGTCACACAAAACAATATGCAACCATTCATTATCAATGTGGAAGCATACCACAAATTTGTGATTCAGGAAGCAGTCTCCTCCAAACTCAAGGCTATACCATTGTAAGCATCTAGGTCTGAAATGTCATTGTATGTTGTAGCTTTAAATTTTCCTTCCCTTCACTAGAACTATGGGACCAGCAGGATTATTGCAGACCTTTTATTCTTCTTTCACCACACTTTAGCAAAGCATTCTCTAGTATTTGCTAAATCCAGATTCTGCCAGATAGGGGAATGCATTTCTACTTCTCCAGAGTCTGATAGCAGGGTGCTTTACACTACTTCAGGCAATCCTTAGGTTCCAGATAACAGATTCTGTTCTGCTGGTCATTCCAGCTGTTTGGTTCTCAGAAATGTATTATAATTTTTGCAAATAATGAATATTTTTGTACAGTACAGTTTTGTTCTGTGTGCTTGTGTGGCCTGTCATTTCACAGCTGAGGTGTTGTTGCACTTAGACAAGTAAAGCTCTAGCTGTCTATAAATGTAATAGAGTAAATTTCTGGAAAAGGTGGCATCTTATGGGTGTCTATGAGTGTTATGATAAATGTCACTGAGCACTTAACTATAGCTCATTTTACTGACAGTGTTTGTCTCTAGAGGTTGCATGGCTACAAGCTGTGTGTGTGACATGAAATGTGGCTGAATACTCTAGTTTAAAGTGGTTTCTGTACATACTACAGTACTGTTGTCTACTTCTGAAGAAGTTTTATCAGCTAGACTCTAGGCCCGCTGTGACCCTGATCAGAATAAAGAATTTTATATAGATAAATAAATAAGTAAATGAATGATTAAACGACGCTTTTATTTTACTGCATAGTTTTTTATTCGTTTAATCATTCATTTACTTATTTATTTATTTACTTTTAATACTTTTTTCCTCACTGCTCGTCCTGTAAAGCATGATCTGAATTCTCTTCCCAATATTTAAAACCTATAACGTTTAATAAGAAACATGTTTGTTTAATCAGAACACTGAAATGTTAATAATTTTAATAGTTATATTCAAAACCATAAACGATCATTTTGCTCATAGTGCAATACTGACATCTGCTGGTACTCTGTAAATTTAGTATATAAATACTCTGTAAAGTATTTTGAAACAAAAATAGATATTTTTTACAATAAATGTATCTTAAATATTGTAGACATTATTAATCTGGTATTTAATGGTATTTTTTGTTAAAAAAAGACAAAGTTTGTTAAAAAGAGAAATAGCAACATAAATATGGAATTAATGTAGAAGCTCTAGATGGCACTGTGGATCTATACACATGTTTCCACAATTACGATTAACTCGTACTGTATGTGATGTAATAAAAACACACACAAACAAATGAATTGTCTTTATGCCCAGCAACAAAATTCAGTTCAGCTTTAAGGTACAATATTTAAAAACAGAAGTGTTTATTACCCCTTTTCCACTGCACACTACGGGACCATTAGGTACGTAGTTGTTGTTTGTAGGTAGTAGGTGGTTGTTTTTACCTACAAGTTCACAATAAATTCCCGTACTGAATTTCGTTACCCTTCCTGACCAAGGACCAAGTGTAGACCGTTGACTGGTCAAACAGCATCGCCACTGGAGTGCGACTATACAAGTGCCATATTTTAAACCCCAATTTTATTAAATCAGTGCTGTGAAAAACATGAAAAACTTTGACAAGGCTACGAAAATGAAAGACAACAAGGCTAACCTACAGTTATTGTGGCGTATTTGCTCTGTGAATCACGCTCACCTTCAGAGAGCTCCTATTTTTACGAGTACCCTTGTGCAAATGGAAATTGACAATGATTTGCTAGGTACAACAGGACTAGATTTGATTTCGTACAATAGGGCTAAGTCTACAACAACATAAAACTTGATTGTGGACATCAACGTCTGTCTTCAAACATCTGTTTTTTGGTGTTTGTTGAATTACATTTTATCATCCAAACAACTTAAGTTTTCGTCTCAATCTTGTCAAAGAGAACTTTGCTACATGTTCAGATTACTCAGGACAATAAAAACGAACACAACCAGACATGCTAACAGCTTTTTTCCAAGAGCTGTAACAATTCTTAACCACAGTTGCTCCCTTGGTTAATACTTATTTAACAGACCAGACAGCACACGGACTGTTAACATGCTCATACATGTCATACATGTGTATTATGTGTATACAGTGGGGTCAAAAAGTATTTAGTCAGCCACTGATTGTGCAGGTTCTCCTACTTAGAAAGATGAGAGAGGTCTGTAATTTTCATCATAGGTACACTTCAACTATGAGAGACAAAATGAGAAAAAAAAAAATCCAGGAAATCACATAGGATTTTTAAAGAATTTATTTGTAAATTATGGTGGAAAATAAGTATTTGGTCAATAACAAAAGTTCAACTCAATACTTTGTAACATAATTTTTGTTGGCAATGACAGAGGTGAAACGTTTCCTGTAAGTCTTCACCAGGTTTGCACACACTGTAGCTGGTATTTTGGCCCATTCCTCCATGCAGATCTCCTCTAGAGCAGTGATGTTTTGGGGCTGTCGCTGGGCAACACGGACTCCACAAATTTTCTATGGGGTTGAGGTCTGGAGACTGGCTAGGCCACTCCAGGACCTTGAAATGCTTTTTACGGAGCCACTCCTTCGTTGCCCGAGCGGTGTGTTTGGGACCATTGTCATGCTGGAAGACCCAGCCACGTTCCATCTTCAATGCTCTCACTGATGGAAGGAGGTTTTGGCTTAAAATCTCACGATACATGGCCCCGTTCATTCTTCCCTTAACACGGATCAGTCGTCCTGTCCCCTTTGCAGAAAAACAGCCCCAAAGCATGATGTTTCCACCCCCATGCTTCACAGTAGGTATGGTGTTCTTCAGCATTCTTCCTCCAAACACGATGAGTTGAGTTTTTACCAAAAAAGTTCCATTTTGGTTTCATCTGACCACATGATATTCTCCCAATCCTCTTCTGGATCATCCATATGCTCTCTGGCAAATTTCAGACGGGCCTGGACATGTACTGGCTTAAGCAGGGGGACACGCCTGGCACTGCAGGATTTGAGTCCCTCTCGGCGTAGTGTGTTACTGATGGTAGCCTTTGTTACTTTGGTCCCAGCTCTCTGCAGGTCATTCATCAGGTCCCTCCGTGTAGTTCTAGGATTTTTGCTCACCGTTCTCATGATCATTTTGACCCCACGGGATGAGATCTTGACCCCAAGGGAGATTATCAATGGTCTTGTATGTCTTCATTGTCTTACAATTGCTCCCACAGTTGATTTATTCACACCAACCTGCTTGCTTATTTTAGATTCACTCTTCCCAGCCTGGTGCAGGTCTACAATTTTCTTCCTTTTGTCCTTCGACAGCTCTTTGGTCTTGGCCATGGTTGAGTTTGGAGTCTGACTGTTTGAGGCTGTGGACAGGTGTCTTTTATACAGATAACGAGGTCAAACAGGTGCCATTAATACAGGTAACGAGTGGAGGACAGAAGAGTTTCTTAAAGAAGAAGTTACAGGTCTGTGAGAGCCAGAAATCTTGCTTGTTTGTTATTGACCAAATACTTATTTTCCACCATAATTTACAAATAAATTCTTTAAAAATCCTACAATGTGATTTCCTTGATTTTTCTTTCTCATTTTGTCTTTCATAGTTGAAGTGTACCTATGATGAAAATTACAGACCTCTCTCATCTTTCTAAGTAGGAGAACTTGCACAATCAGTGGCTGACTAAATACTTTTTGACCCCACTGTAATTATCTGTACTATTATGTGTATTATTATGTGTATTATTGTGTGTATCACCAAAACAAATTCCTCGTATGTGCAACATACCTGGCGAAATAAAGTGATTCTGATTCAGATTCTGAGATTATTCTGTTTTTTAAAGGCAATTGTTTGCTCAGATGTTCTTAGGACCTAACTTTAATATGTGTGGCAACAATCTATTTCCACCAGCAGATTTGCTGTTCACTGGGTGTTTTTTGTTTTTTTGCACAATTCTGTGTAGACACTAAAATTTAACATCCCAGCAAATGAAAATATTCTGACAAACTCCAACTAGTCCAACTAACTTCAGACACCAACAGCTATGCCATGCTCAAAGTCACATTTCACATTCACCCCCATCCTTATGTCTGATGTAAACATTAACTAAAGCTCTTGATCTGTGAGTTCTCCCTGTGTCTGCGTGGGTTTCCTCCGGGAGCTCCGGTTTCCTCCCACAGTCCAAAGACATGCAAGTGAGGTGAATTGGAGACACTAAATTGTCCATGACTGTGTTCGATATAACCTTGTGAACTGATGAAACTTGTGTAATGAGTAACTACTGTTCCTGTCATGAACGTAACCAAAGTGTAAAACATGACGTTAAAATTCCAATAAACAAACAAACAGACATCTTGATCTGTGTCTCTAATTTGAATTTAAAACAGTACTGTAGTTTTAGCAATGCTATATGGCCAAAAGTATTTGGACACCTGAACACAAGCCATTTGGACACACATTTCAGTGAGTAATGGTATAAAAATAAAGTGACCTCTATGTGATCTTTTTAGCTATAAAAACAGCCACTCTTCCGAGATAGCTTCTCACAAGACTTTGAAGTATGTCTGTGAAAATTTGTGCCCATTCAGTCGAAAGAGCATTTGTATTGGTCGGCACTGATATTGGTCAATAAAGCCTCAACTGATGTTCCAGTTTATTTCAAAGCTGTTCAGTGAGGCTGAGGCCAAAGCTCAGTGCAGGTCAGTAAAGTTTTTTTAAACCAGTTTTTTTTCCATGTCTTGCCTTGTGCATAGTGTCACAGTCATGCTGGAACAGGAAAGGGCCTTCTCTAAACGGTTAATGCAAAGTTGGAAGCATATAACTTCCTGTATGTAAAATGTATTACTTCTGTTAGCAATAGTTGTGGTTGAAACGTAAATTTTTACGGCTGCTCCTGTATTCAGGGGTTGCCGCAATGGATCTGGTCAGCATACCACACAATTTTTAAGCCTGGTGCTTTTCCTAATGCAACCCTACTTTTTTATGTGGGCTTGGGATCAACATTGAGAGCACACTGACAAATGCACCTCCCACTAGTGCTAGATTTTTTTGGCCAGTACACCCCCATCATCCAAGACACTAGGCAATCATATCTGTGCAGACGCCTAACCAGCCATGAAAATCACAAATAAACTCTGAGTCTATTCTGAGACTGAAATAAACCAGGCTGTATTTATCTCTAACACTATACAATAAGAGAAAATAATCACTGAAATTCACATAAAGAGGAAAGACATAATCCTAGACTTATGCTGCAGTTTGGGGATACAGGCATATGATTTAAAATGCCGTACTTAAGTGTTTGCTCAAAGCTGTTTCTTGAAGTAATGTGAAAGCATTTATTTAAAATCATGAAGTACTGAATGAAATAGCTCAGCGGGCCAGAGCCTAAAACATCTACAGGCTATTAATAAATATACACATTATTTTTATCCTACAATCACTGGGCACTTGTTATAGGTCAGTGTATTTATGGGTTAGTGTATTTTTTTTGGCTGCTTTTAACGGCTGTATATATTTGGCTTTGTCCAAAATTAACATACATAACATAACACCATAGCCTTTTTATATGTTTTTTTTTTATTATTTCATTTCTCATTTAATTTTCATTTCTGCCACAGCGTTATCCTAGTCAGGGTGTGCTGGTCTGGTTTCCCCAGAAACATTGGGCTCAAGGCAGGAATACACCCTAGACCCCCCATCCCCCCAAACAGAGTCAATCATGTCTCTGTAGGCTCCCGGCCGGCTGATTACACCTGCTGAGATTTAAAAAATTAATCGAGAATAAAATTTTTAATCGAACAATTTTTACTGGGCTATAATGTGCCGCTTTAAACATGCGTCACTGTGGTAATTTGTGCTGCTTTAAGACAGCAACATTGTGTTTATACTGTATAGTGATAACACAGGTCTTTTTCCAGTTTGCAGTCGCGAGTTACAAATTACTCGAGCTGCTGCTGCTATACGTATTGCGAAATGTAGGGTGTTTTAAATAATCATTTTTGTTTTGTTTTAAAAAAGTGTGAGAAATCATCACTAGAAAAAAATTAGAGTTATTAATTGACGCTTCAGTATCATCTTTGGTCAAAGCACGCCTTTGTCTCATCAGGCATCTGCACACACGAATACGCGTTACAGGTAAAATGAGCTCAGGCAACTTTATTTAAGAGGAATTTGGATGGAAAGCCCATGAACTGTACACGTCGTGGGAACAAACATGTTACAAACACGTAACAAAGCAAAATTTGAACAGTTATGCAAATTTTTATTGCATAATTAAGAACATGTTTACCAATAAAATAAAAGCTACCCATCTTTCAGCCAGTTATTTAAAATGACGAGTCTGTTCACATTATCTGGCAAAAGTGAGGATCTTTTCCTGTTCATAACCCTGCCACTGAAAACAGGCATTCAGGGTACTAATATGAACCCTTTCTAGATGCAACATGTATGTTAAAGCATCCACAGTCCATTGCGATACATTTAACCACCACCATGTCATTGTCACTGCAGTGCTGAGAATGATCCACCACCTAAATGATACCTGCTCTGTGGTGGTCCTGACCATCAAAGAAGAGGGTGAAAGCAGGCTAAAAAGGTACGCAGAGAAACAGATGGACTACAGTCAGTAATTGTAGAACTACAAAGTGCTTCTATATGGTAAGTGGAGCTGATAAAATAGACAGTGAGTGTAGAAACAAGGAGGTGGTTTTGTTTGTTTATTAGGATTTTAACGTCATGTTTTACACTTTGGTTACATTTATGACAGGAATGGTAGTTATTCATTACACAAGGTTCATCAGTTCACAAGGTTATATCGAACACAGTCATGGACAATTTAGTATCTTCAATTCACCTCACTTGCATGTCTTTAGACTGTGGGAGGAAACCGGATCACCCGGAGTAAACCCACGCAGACACGGGGAGAACATGCAAACTCCACACAGAAAGGACCCGGACCGCCCCACCTGGGGTTCGAACCCAGGACCTTCTTGCTGTGAGGCGACAGTGCTACCCACTAAGCCACCGAGGAGGTGGTTTTAATGTTATGCCTGATCGGTGTATGTCCTAATACTTTTGTCCATATAGTGTAAGTCTTTAAAATAATAAAATAATCATTTTAAAAACTGTTATATGATTAATTATCATGTTTTATTTTTATATTTATAAAAAATTATGATATTTTATTTTACAGCCTAACATTTGAATTAATAGTCATATTTCATCACGACATTGGAAGAAGAAACTGGGGTGAAGAAGGGGTCGCACGCCTGGAGGGTTTTGCCTGAAGGCATAGTGACACTGCTCTGACATTACAGCCTGATCCTGTTTAAGTTTCCACTAGGGTATAAAACTAATTTCAAAACAACAAAGTAAATATTAAATTAATAAACTTTTGAGACATAAGTCAGCAAGTGTCAGCAAGTGTTCTCCAACTTATTACAGTTAAAAGAAAGGTGACAAGAAACCTGACCTTATTCTTCTCTCTCATTCCTTTTAGTTGAGTTAACCACCTTCTTAAAATGACATCTTACTAGAAGCTTAAGAAAACACAAGCGCATCCTATATTTACAATATGAGGTAGTTAAGTCTAATGCACACTACACAGTGTTTAATACTAATTAAATGACATGACTGTAGATTGGAGAGAGGTGACCTGCTTGATTAACAGTCACACAAAGTCTTTTTCCTTTTAAAAAATATTTGTTTATGTGAAACATTCAGCAATTACTAAATTTCAGTCAATATTAGGTGAAAAAGAGAAAGGCTACAAAAGTTTTTTAAAGACCTTTGTATTTATCAATCCTTAAAATGTAGGAAATTTAGTAATGCTTTTAACTCTCCTTACTGCTGGGTTTCCTACAAAGATTGCAGCAGTGTGTACTGTGTAGTGTAGAAAGTGAAAATAGACCCAGAGGTTACATAAATAGTAAACTAAGTAAATCGTGGTACAGTGGCACAGTGGGTAGCACTGTCGCCTCACTGCAAGGAAGGCCTGAGTTTGATTCTCCAGCTGGGTGGCCAGTGTTCTTTATGTGTGGATGTTTTCCCTGTGTCCACGTGGGTTTCCTCTGGATGCTCCGGTTTTCTCCCACAGTCCAAAAACTGCAGTCAGGCCAATTGGAGCTACTAAAAACTGCCCTAAGTGTAAGTGTGTGTGTCGGCCCTATGATTAACTGGCGAACTTTGCCTTTTTCCCAACAAATCAGACCCACCACAACCCTGACCAGGATAAACTGGTGGCAAAACAGTCAATAAATTAATTTACTTATTAAATCGCTAAAGCCTCTATGTGTACAGCAGCAATCCCCAAACTTTTTTGCACCATGGACCAGTTTCATATAAGATATAATTCATAAAAGATATTCTTTTTGTACAGCTCGGTGATAAATGACGCATGGTCATTATATTGGTACCAGTATATTTAAAAAAAATAATGTATCTCAATATAATTCAATGAAAACACTGGTACATGATGTTCTACAAGATTTCTGGAATGTTGTTCTGTGGACAGATTAGACAACAGTTTTTAGAAAGAAAAAAAGCAGAAAAAGTGCTTCATACACCAACATTTACAAATCAAAACCTCATCTCAACTCAAAGTTTGGTGAAGGTAGCATCACTGTCATTTTCAGGAGCAAATAATCAGTGTATTCAATAGACATAAAAAGTGCACTTGTTTGCTTGTTAGATTTGAGCTGAATGTGTCTATTAAGTTGTGGCTAAAAGCCAACATTCATTTTATGATTAAAAATGCAGTATGTGAAAATGACTCAGTTGAGAGAAAAAAAGGTGCACTCATTCCAAAAGGGATCACAATTTTTTGCAACTGGCTGCATAATCATCTATGACAAATATTGTTTCTATTGTAATACAAAGCCATAATATTATTATAAAATTATTTATACTATAGTACTCATGGCCAGCATGGTGGCACAGCTGGTAGAAAGGGTGCAACAGAGCAGCATGGTACTTAAGGTCCTGGGTGCCTTCTTTGAAATCCAAAATGTTTCTTAGGATGCCACAAAATCAAAGACTCATTTTTAACATTCAGTTCACTCATATGGAACACAAGCACTGGCTAATGGCCTCTTACCTGGAAAGAAATTGGACCCGCTGAACAGTTTTCTCCATCTTCACATTTATTGTCATTTTCAGAACTTCCCGGTGCTTGGTAACCCTCACCATGCCGACAGGCCAAAAGCAGCTGCTGTATTCGCCTACACATAAAGTAGGGAGTGTGGTTAATACACCTCATTACAGAAGATACATCCAATTTGATCACAATCTTATTCTGTGGCATTCTCCATTCAGCATCTCCTTCTATCACCAGGCACATGTCTGTCAGTCTGAAGTACTGAAGTGCTTTTTCACAGTAGCACATCACTACAGGTCCCCGTCAAGAAAAAAATGTAAGACAGCCATTTCAATTGAAATGCAAGCCAGCAACAGGAAGTAAGATCCATAGCGAAGAAGACAAATGGGGATTATGGGCACAATCTTAATAAGATCTGTCGCATGGTGATTTAGTGCATCTTACTGGCTTAGGTTTAATCTTACAGATTAAGACAGGATGTGAGTCCTGTCTGTGCTAGGTTGACTTTCAGACATAAATAGTACATCAGCACTGTTATTGATAGAAATACGCATGTCCTCAGACAACCCTGCCCAGACTTTTAGAACATAAAAAGGCATGACCAAATTGACTTAAAATTCAGGGATTTATCTGCCTGGTTAATACCAGGTAATGGGCCCACAAAAGTAAGACTGGCCTTTAGATTTAGACAGTATATATCAGAACCCAGTAATTCTTCCCTGTAAAACTAATACTAAATGGACATCAAAATGAGTTTTGTGTTTAAGCCAAACCCATTGCTTACAGCTATAAAAAGTCAAGTATAATTTATTTGTATAGCGCTTTTTACAATAGTCATTGTCTCAAAGCAAGTTTACAGAATCCAGGACCAATAAACAAACAAGAAACCCTGTTGAGAAAAACCCAGGGCCACAGTGAAACACTACCTTTACAAGGAAGAAACCTAGAGAGAAACAAGACTCAACAAAGGACCATCCTCTTTTTACCCAGCCTTGGATGGGTACAAGAGTTCAAAGATAGATAGATAGATAGATAGATAGATAGATAGATAGATAGATAGATAGATAGATAGATAGATAGATAGATAGATAGATCAGCATACAAAGAACAGTACAGATACAGAAACTGAACATACACAACAATAAAGACCTTCAAGGAACCTGTATTTTACATACACTGATCAACCATAACATTAAAACCACCTCCTTGTTTCAACACTCACTCTCCATTTGATCAGCTCCGCTTCCCATATAGAAGGACTTTGTAGTTTTTTACCTGCTTTCGCCCTGTTATTCAATGGTCAGGACCCCCACAGGACCACCACAGAGCAGGTATTATTTAGTTGGTGGATCATTTTCAGCACTGCAGTGACAATGACATGGTGGTGGTGTGTTAGTGTGTGTCCACTCACTGTCCACTCTATTAGACACTCCTACCTAGTTGGTCCACCTTGTAGATGTAAAGTCAGAGACGATCACTCATCTATTGCTGCTGTTTGAGTTGGTCATCTTCTAGACACAAGACGCTTCCTACAAGGCACTGTTGGCTGGATATTTTTGGTTGGTGGACTATTCTCAGTCCAGCAGTGACAGTGAGGTGTTTAAAAACTCCATCAGCACTGCTGTGTCTTATCCACTCATACCAGCACAACACACACTAACACACCACCACCATGTTAGTGTCACTGCAGTGCTGAGAATGATCCACCGCCCAAAGAACACCTACTCTGTGGGGGTCCTGACCATTGAAGAACAGCATAATAGGGGGCTAACAAAGCATGCAGAGAAACATATGGACTACAGTCAATAATTGTGGAACTACAAAGTGCTTTTATATGGTAAGTGAAGTCGATAAAATGGGTAATGTGTGTAGAAACAAGGAGTTGGTTTTAATGTTATGGCTGATCGGTGTATATTGATAGCTGTAGCAAGTCAACATCACAAGTGAGGTTGAGTAAATGGATGAATGAATTAATAAATTAACAAATGTGCAAATGACAAAATGAATGTTTCGGGAGATGCATTTTTAAGGATACAGTTGAAATATTAATTTTTAAATTACAGTTTGTAGTTTAAAGTTAATACAGTTTCAAATATAGATCAATCATAGTTACAATAAATTATATTCTTTAAACTTTGTGGCAACAGTTTAAGGAAGGCCTTTTTTAACATGACAGTGCACTAAGCCAAAAGTGAGCTACACAAGGACGTGGTTTGACAAGGCTGGTGTGAAAAAATTCCATTGCCCTGTGCTGAGCCCAAAGCTTAACCTCACTGAACATATTGGGGATGAACTGGAACACTTATTGTATTCGAGAGGGTTATAGTTTAATGATCTTCTGTTGGGTTCAGTTTTATTAAGTCTGGAATAACCTTGTCATTTGAATTTGTTTGAGTTGATTGATGAACTTTGTATGTGTGTTAGATTGCTATTTTCTTAAATAAACGAAACAAAAACTTTAAATAATGAATTAGTGTTCCAAGTATTAATAGGGGCTTTTCAGAAAAGACGCAATTCCACGATGCATGAGGGCAATGTGGCTTTTGGAAGGTTCCAGAGCGGTAGAGAGAACAGAGGCGACACTCCCATAGGGAACCGTTGGAAAGGGGGCGGGACATTTCTTCTGCGCAGCTTCCGGGTTGTGGAGCTCTGTATAGTTCCAAACATCCCATAGAGCCCCATTCATTTCCACTACTTATCAAGCATTTTTAGCTGTATGTTGCTTTGTTTAAAAAAAAATTATGAATTTAATGTCATTAATATACTTAATACTGTTATTGTTTAGCATTTGCTCAGCACTAAATGTTACATGTTTATCTTAATTAATAGGTATAACTGAATTTAGCTTAGTTCAGTTAAGCTTAATTAATGACACTACAGTCTTTTTATCTAAAATGAGTTGATTAATCAAGAGTCTTGTTACAGAAATGATCATAAAACATTAGAACCACAATAAATCATTATACTTTTACTTTCACACTTAAGTACATTTGAAGATAAATTTAGTTTAGTACTTTAGTGGAGGTAAAGAGTATTTTTACTTTTACTACTACTTTTACTGGAGTAATATGTTACCTTGGATATCTCTACTTTAACTCAACTGCATGGTTTGTGTACCTTGTCCACCACTTACATTAGACAAAATGAACTAGTGCATATTCATAATGAATTCATTAATGTATTACATGTAGGAATCAATTATTAATCACTCATGAAATAAGAGATGAATGAAGCTTTTTCATGTACCTGCACTATAATGTTTTTGGTACGGTAATGTGTTTATCAATCTGTTCATTCAGTGCAGGTAAACCTTATGAATCCAGCACATGACTTAGTGTTTAGCCAAAATGATTATTATTATGAATCCTCAGGAAAGTGAAGGGAGATTAGTTTATGCAAAAAACAAAACATAAAAAACTTTAATGTCTATACTGTATATTGTCTCTACTACTTAATGATATCGCATTATGTAATGTATGCTAATATAATGTACTGTGTTAACAAGAACGACCTATTAACAAGTCATTATAAACATCAATCTTCCACTTTATATACCAAATTGTCATTAAAGCAGATGCAGTAAATGTAAACGCAGTTGAAAATACCCAGAAATTGTACAAATTTTTATTTATTTATTTATTTATTTTATTTGTTTATTATTTGCCGTTTAATATTTCATTTACTGCTGCCTGTCCCATTTGAGAACATGACAGCGCCGGGTTTGTTTGGAACTATTGAGGGTTACATGAACCACGTGACCGCGTAGCGGCGAGATCAAGGAGTGTCGCAACTCTCTCTATCTACGGCTATGGAAGGTTCCTGCTTGTTCAGGAAAGGGTTAATTCTGCCTCTCGTGCATGTGACAATATCACGTGATATTGGTCGCGTGACGTGTTGCGGTTTGACAACTGAAGCAGGAGGTAAACATTCGACATTTTTCTGCTTTTTTAACAAAAATAATGTACTATTTTGCATTTATTATCATTATTATTTAGAATCATTATGTGTTTTAAAAAGAATGGTTATAATGTCTGTAAACAGCACGGTGTCTTTTTTCTGTCACAGACTGGCGATGCTGTTCAAGCAGCTAGCTTGGTAGTTAGCCAGCCGGTTTATTTCATCCAGTCAGCTGACTCAGTGACATTGTCACAAAATTAAGGCCTTACATTTTATTTAAATGTTGCTGATTATGTTGCTTCTCAGGCTGACTTAATTGTCTATACTGTTAACCTTAGAAATCCTTTACAAAATGCACCTCAGTTGCCAGTTAGCTTGTCGTCTTATAAAACAGGCTTTAGGACTCCATGTACGGTCACGATGTTCCGTACACTTTAATTTTAATATATTATTTTAAATTTCCGCACATTATTTGCAAGTCACTATAAGGACTCTGCAGTAGGGACTCGTCGAAGTGGTGTACGCTCGTATCAACTAACCGTTCAATGTATGAACTACAGGCGGTGTTAACAGAAAACCGTACATCACTTAATATTCCTAACCCAAGAGCTACATTAAAACTTAATTTAAAATCCAAAAGATGCCTGATAGGGCTATTCAGTCACCTTCATTTTTATTGGAAACACACGAGTTATTTTGGCTTAATGTTTCGAGTTGTCCTGTTTAAATGTCCAAATTATGTGTCATGACTGAGATTCAGAAGCTTAGTTATGCTTACATGAATTAAGTCAAGAGACATTTAATAAAATCAGTAATTACAATTATGTGTATAATAATTCATTTTCATAACATATCATTCATAACATATCATAACTTTAACAGTCCCAGTCAATATATGCAGTTGATGGTGGCTAAGTGGGTAGCACTGTCACCTCACAGCAAGAAGGTCCTGGGTTCGATCCTCAGGTGGGGCGGTCTGGGTCCTTTCTGTGTGGAGTTTGCATGTTCTCTCCGTGTCCGTGTGGGTTTTCTCTGGGTGCTCCGGTTTCCTCCCACAGTTCAAAGACATGCAAGTGAGGTGAACTGGAGACACTAAATTGTCCAGGACTGTGTTTGATATAACCTTGTGAACTGATGAACCTTGTGTAATGAGTAACTACCGTTCCTGTCATGAATGTAACCAAAGTGTAAAACATGACGTTAAAATCATAATAAACAAACAAACATATAATTTGTAGTGTAGTCTAGTTTTTCTATAAATTAACTATAGGAATTTTTTGTGTAATTTAATGTCCTGATTTTATCTGAAATATATTGTTTAGCCTATAAGGCTGCTAAATTGGGTTTATTTGGAAATTTGTAGTTGTGTAGAATGTAACACTGAAACTTCCTTTTTTGCTCAAACATTTTGTGTAAAACCTCAGTTTCTTTTGCTGTATTACAACTTAAACATGTTGTTTACCTTAGTGTCTGCATATTTGATTAAACATAATGACATGAATAAAACACAAAAGATTACTTTAAATTAGGGCTGTCGAAGTTAACGCGATAATAACGCATTAACGCGACCTCAATTTAACGCGATTAAAAAAATTAGTGCCATTAACGCAAATTCTAGTTCATGTTGACACTTGACTGGTAGAACAAACGTTTTAATGTCGGACTTGCCACCGTTTTTCATTTGCGGTTTGTTAACATAATGTAACCGATCGTCGTAGTGATGTACTTGCTTAATAAAGAAATAAATACACGCTATATTCACAAGTTGTCGGGAGCAGAACACTTTATTACACTTAATTAACTTCTTCTTCTGTACCGAATACCGGAAAGCTGAGTCGAGCACGTTAGTTCATGAACTATGGAAGCCCCAAAGGGTCAAAACACACTCACTTCGTGTAGAAACGTCCATCAAACCATCGTCACGATACAACCACAGACAAGTCTGATACAATAACTATGCCTTATCCCACCTAAAGCACTGCTGATCTACAATGTTTGCTGATGGAGAAATTCTAACCTACAATCTGACATTTACTGCCTAGTATGTGAGTGAATAAAACTCCCTTACAGTTTTCTCTTGTCCCAGCAGTTTTTAACATAAGTACATTTAGCATAAAATGTGTTCACCATTTTAATTGTAACATTTCACTTAAAAATCCTTGTTTTCTATAACATTTACACAGATTTTTTTTAATGCCATTAATCGCGATTAACTATATGAAATTCTGAGATTAATCGCGATTAAAAATTTTAATCGTTTGACAGCCCTACTTTAAATATAACCATTGGCATTGTTAAACAACATATCTTTTGGCTTTTATTATGCACCGGGGATCCAAAATATAAGAACCATCCAGCTATGAGCCACTGAGGCATTACCAGCTTTCTGGTACCAGGACATTACCAGACTTTTGTACTAAGGTACATCCTGGTGCCATATCTCCCAGCCATCCACTTAATCTTTGAGATTTTTTGGACCAGTCAACCTTGTCCAGTTTCGATGTATGCTTGCCCAGGTGCTTTTTAATAGCGGAGAGCACTTTGATCAAGTATATCAAGAACCAGCAAATTTGATGTGTTGTATTTATTAGTTTCACCCACTATATTTTTATTTTTGTTTCCTTTTTTAAGCAAACAAGCATTTCAGATACACTGATGTCTTATTAATAATAAGAAATAGCTCTTTATAAAAAAAACTTATCCAGACACATAATTAAAAAACTTTAACTCGGCACATTTGTTCTTTTTTGATGAATATTTTAGGAAATTCAATTTTTTAATAATTTTGTCACTCTGCACCTAGGTGGCACAGTGGCTAGGTGGGTAGCATTGTCGCTTCACAGCTAGAAGGTCCTAAGTTTGATTCCCAGGTGGAGAGTCCCTGGTCCTTTCTGTGTTTCTGTGTTCTGAATTTGCATGTTTCTTCCGCGTTTGTGTGGGTTTCCTCCGGGAGCTCCGGTTTCCTCCCACAGTTCGAAGACATGCAAGTCAGGTAAATTGGAGATAGAAAATTGTCCGTGACTGTGTTTGATATTAAAACCTTAAACTGATGAATCATTTGTAACCAGTAACTACCTATCCTGTCATAAATCTAACCGAGGTGTGTAAAACATGATGTCAAAATTAAAAATAAAGTAAAAATGTCATTCTGCATTTTTAAAATCATGTATACTAAAAAGTTGCTCATTTTCTTTTTCGTCTCAGGTGTTTTGAAACCAGTCCATATCACAAAAGATGTAGTGCACATATTATTTACATGACTTTAGTTTTAAAGATTAAGAGGAGTGCTTTATGTGAAATTTACTGCTTAATACTACTGTGCTGTTGACGTAAATGTTTAATTGAAACCACTGGGCTAAATTATGCTAGAAAAATGTTTGCAATGTTTTTCTTTAGCATCATGTCATTTCTCCAGTAGGCATATTTAGGTAAAAGATAAAAAGGTGTTTAAACATGGACATCCGAGGTGCAGTGGACGCTGCCGTCCCAACCAACATCATTGCTGCCAAGGCTGCTGAGGTCCGAGCCAACAAGGTCAACTGGCAGTCTTACTTGCAGTAAGTACACATTGAATGCAGATGTTAATAATGAAAATAAATTGCAGCTCTTTTTTTAAACTCTGTAGTACAATACGGTATTCATTCAAATCCAGAACTATCTGTACTGCACCAAATGTTCTATTATCTATTTCTATTTACACTAGGGTACTTGTGAAAACTGTGATAACATTCTTTATTAGATGCTGAGAACAAATATGTCATGGTAACTGTTAACAATATCTGTAACAACAACAGAACAACTTTTGGTTTGTCCCACTTACAGTGGGGCCAAAAAGTATTTAGTCAGCAACTGATTGTGCAAGTTCTCCTACTTAGAAAGATAAGAGAGGTCTGTAATTTTCATCATAGGTACACTTCAACTATAAGAGACAAAATGAGAAAAAAAAATCCAGGAAATCACATTGTAGGATTTTTAAAGAATTTATTTGTAAATTATGGTGGAAAATAAGTATTTGGTCAATAACAAACAAGCAAGATTTCTGGCTCTCACAGACCTGTAACTTCTTCTTTAAGAAACTCTTCTGTCCTCCACTCGTTACCTGTATTAATGGCACCTGTTAGACCTCGTTATCTGTATAAAAGACACCTGTCCACAGCCTCAAACAGTCAGACTCCAAACTCAACCATGGCCAAGACCAAAGAGCTGTCAAAGGACACCAGGAAGAAAATTGTAGACCTGCACCAGGCTGGGAAGAGTGAATCTACAATAGGCAAGCAGGTTGGTGTGAATAAATCAACTGTGGGAACAATTGTAAGAAAATGGAAGACATACAAGACCATTGATAATCTCCCTTGGGGTCAAGATCTCATCCCGTGGGGTCAAAATGATCATGAGAACGGTGAGCAAAAATCCTAGAACTACACGGAGGGACCTGATGAATGACCTGTAGAGAGCTGGGACCAAAGTAACAAAGGGACCATCAGTAACGCACTACGCCGAGAGGGACTCAAATCCTGCAGTGCCAGGCGTGTCCCCCTGCTTAAGCCAGTACATGTCCAGGCCCGTCTGAAGTTTGCCAGAGAGCATATGGATGATCCAGAAGAGGATTGGGAGAATATCATGTGGTCAGATGAAACCAGATGAAACTTTTTGGTATAAACTCAACTCGCCGTGTTTGGAGGAAGAAGAATGCTGAGTAAACACCATACCTACTGTGAAGCATGGGGGTGGAAACATCATGCTTTGGGGCTGTTTTTCTGCAAAGGGGACAGGACGACTGATCCGTGTTAAGGGAAGAATGAACGGGGCCATGTATCGTGAGATTTTAAGCCAAAACCTCCTTCCATCAGTGAGAGCATTGAAGATGGAACGTGGCTGGGTCTTCCAGCATGACAATGGTCCCAAACACACCGCTCGGGCAACGAAGGAGTGGCTCCGTAAAAAGCATTTCAAGGTCCTGGAGTGGCCTAGCCAGTCTCCAGACCTCAACCCCATAGAAAATTTGTGGAGTCCGTGTTGCCCAGCGACAGCCCCAAAACATCACTGCTCTAGAGGAGATCTGCATGGAGGAATGGGCCAAAATACCAGCTACAGTGTGTGCAAACCTGGTGAAGACTTACAGGAAACGTTTGACCTCCGTCATTGCCAACAAAGGTTATGTTACAAAGTATTGAGTTGAACTTTTGTTATTGACCAAATACTTATTTTCCACCATAATTTACAAATAAATTCTTTAAAAATCCTACAATGTGATTTCCTGGATTTTTTTTTTCCTCATTTTGTCTCTCATAGTTGAAGTGTGCCTATGATGAAAATTACAGACCTCTCTCATCTTTCTAAGTAGGAGAACCTGCACAATCAGTGGCTGACTAAATACTTTTTGGCCCCACTGTATTTGTTGTGGTTTTTAATTGAAATTTTAACCTCCCCCCTTCATGTCACTGCTTTGATCAATCAACGTTATACACTTATTTTTGAGCCACCCATATGACCTGCTTCGGTTCGCTTGGTCCCCTGTTAAGAATGCTAATCAAATTCTGAACAGGTTTTTAGGTATAGTAGGGGCTGCGTGCCAATAGTAACAATCACTAAAAAATTGGGATCATTTAGTGGATTTAAAAAACATACCATACAACAGGGTAGCATGCATTGTAAAAGATCTTTATGTTGCTTATAAACATATTGATTGTTTAATAGTTTAGCTTAACCATGAAGGATTTCTTAATTAAAACACAAGCTTGTACTTTGGTTAGACTTGCTAAATCCTACAGAACAGATTTAATTATACTTCCTTTAAATGTATTGTTAAAACAGGAACTAGACAGCTTCCTTTAACTGCAAATATGTGTCAGTCCCTTGTGACTCTTTATTCTGATGTGTGTCTGTGTGTGTGAGTAAGAAAATGTATGTTGGTAAAAATGTTAATTACAAAAAAAATAACAAATATAAGGCATAAAGGAAAAGGCCTTTCACATTAAGTTTTCCAATCACCACACATGTGATTTTGAAATGGAGTGCCACCATTGTTCGAACAGCTAATTAGAAGCTATTTGTCTAAAAGCTTATCTGTCAGAACAGCAGGAGTTTCCTTCCAGTTTGAACATGAAGTATATAAAAATACCATGAATTTGCATATATATAAGCTAACTGAAGAATACCAAAGAAATATGTGACTCTGTCCCTGCCATTTAAATCAAAACATCTATTCATTATACACATTAACATTAAGTTTAATATATTTTTTGATAACCTACCTAGAACACACATACACAATGTCTCCATTGTGTATGTGTACACGGAGCTACCATGAGCATTATTATCTAGTTCATATGCAGCCAATTCATACAGCCTTAATTCTTCACAGAATGCTTTTCACAAGGTTTTGAAGTGCATCTGTGGAAGACCATTTGTGAGGTCAGGCACTAACAAGAAAGTCTTGCTTGCAGTCAACAATCCACTTCATTTCATTCAGGCTTAGTAGGGTTGTTGTTGGGGCTCTATGTAGGCCACTTGTGTTCATTTTCACTAAAGTCGTCAAACCATGTCTTTATGGACGTGATTTTGTTCATAGTTGCACAGTCATGCTAGAACTTGATGCTGGAAAACTGCTGCCACAAACCTGAAAGCCTATAATTTATTTATGTAACTGATGTTATACACTGTTTGGCAAACCCCTGTAGTCAATAATTAGAGGGGTGTCCACATAATTTTGGCCCTGTATGTACTGGAAAACTGTTTTTGTCTGTAAGAGATGTTATTTTTTTATACTTGCTCATTAAAAAAAACAAAATACAAAATTTACAAAGATTCTTAGGGTTTCTTCAAAGATACTCAATTGTGGCACAAAAGTACATGTGCATGATTGCGACTGTAATATCATGTTTTAACAATGTTCTGTAATCATTTGGAAACTAAGGATGTCAATAATTGTGGTTGTAAGAGTGGATCTTTCCCCACTCCTGCTTAATATAACACTTCAGCTATTTAACAGTTTTGCTGCAGTGCATACTGCATTGCTGTATGTTGCACTTCAGAATGTGCCACACAGTTTTTAGTGGGAAACCAATTTATACTGCAGACAAGCCAGTCTAACACCAGTCTTTTACTATTAAGCCACAAGACTGGAATGCGTGCACCATGTCATTTGTCATTGTTTTGCTAAAATAAACATAGATGCCGCTCAGGTGGTGCAGCAGTAAAACACACTAGCACACCAGAGCTGACATTTCAAACTCGTCAGCTTGAAACTCAGCTCTGCCATCTGGCTGAGCTGGGCGGCTACATGAACAATGATTGGCTTGTTGTTCATACAAGGTGTGAGCCGAAGTGGACCTCATAACTGGTGCATTGGATCAGGGTGTGTCTCTCTGTACACAAAGCTGGTCCACATATAAACTCACCTCGAGCAGGTAAAAAGATGCAGTCGGCTACTGCACACATGTCGGAGGGGGGCGTGTGTCAGTCTCGCTCTCCTCAATCAGCAGTGGGGATCAGCATCGGTACAGAGGAAGCATAATGCAATCAGGTAATTGGATACAACTAGATTGGGAGAAAAACTGAAAAAAAAAAAAAAGCATAAATAAATAAATAAACATTGACATTAATAAAAAAGATATCATTTTGATGGCAACATATGCTGCTTTAAAATGCAGAGGTACCCTTATTGGTAGCCTTATTGGTACCTTCACATTTACTTATGGCCCAAGCCAGGAGAGATGCTGACTTTTGAAGTTCACAATGGCAGCTGGATGGTTCTTTTACTCTGAGGTCTGGAGAGCATGGCATTTTTTTTAAATAAACAATTTGAAAGGTGGACTTCCTGTTTTTGCTTTGTGCAGTTTATCTCATATGAGCTTGGTTTTAGGGAAGTTGCTGGATGTTGTTGCTTTGTTTTGCATTGCATAATCTGTTAAAGGTTTTTAAAGAGATACTCATTACACAGACTTCCCAGTCTTCCATTGCCCCTCATTAGAATTAGCATTGAGAAGGGGAAAAATGATTTTTGGAGCTCATTATTTGTAGGGAATTAAAGCTAAATGTGTATAAGCACAGTAAGGTGAATCTGTGGTTTTGAAATGTGATTGTGCCATCTTAAATTTATATTTCCTGGAAAAACCTTTGAGGATAGGTTTAATTGGATTGAATTGGATTTGATAATTAGATGAATAGATAGATGTAAAAGGTTTCATCTATGTTGGAAAATGCGTGCTTTGTGTAACACATCATTTATTTATTAATTTATTTACAGAATTTAAAAAGTTGTCGGTTTAAAGACCTTGACCAACAATAATAATTACAGTATGATGGCACAGTGATTTGCTTGCACTATAAAAGACTAGAACAATAGACCTGGTATTGACTTTTGTCTAGTACCTTAAATGCTGAGCTACCACTGCCAATAAGTAATTGCAATGAGACAATTATGTAATAATTAAAATACACTTATATTTTAGCTAAAGCTGTGTGTTTTTGTAAATTTTTTTTGTTACAAGTATTCATTACTGTTACTTTCATATCTAATGCCTAGTTCACACTACACAAATTTTGCCCCGATTTTCGCTCGCCGACCGTATCTTGCGCTAGATTTGCCGGCACGTGAGCAGCTCGGGAGCAACTTGGCATTCGCTCAACGATCAAAACTCGTCTCTCAATCGCTTTGTGTGAACAGTGCTCGCCGAGCGACGACTGAAGAAATATATCTAGCATGTCAAATATCTAGTTGAGTCTCCCAACTAGCAATGAGTGCAACGAAAGATACGGTGTGAGGGGAAACGCAGGGGAAGAGTTGTAACAAGGTGGGACAGGGGAATAATATAGTTTAGATCAGAATACAGAATACACAAGGTATTTCTGACCTTATCGTTCTCTACAAAACATAACACCAACGTTGCATTGCAAAAAAATATTTATTACCCTCCAACTCACTATAGAACAATCACTGCTGCTCGCGTAGCCAAATCCACTCAGATTCATTTATTTTTTTCTCCTTGATTTTACGCTGCACATCAGCGCACAAACTTTGATCGCTTGCTACTTGTTGGCGTGCATTTTTGGATGTGGTATCATTAAACCTTTCCACACTTCTTGTGTTTGTTTTCGTGACAAACCAATAATTTGGGAGACCAGAGAAGCTCGCCTGCGATTCCAGTTGGTGATAGTGTAGTGTAGTGTGTGACCCCTCATCGCCGATCAGTCGTGTAGTGTGAAATAAACACCGACTTAAAAGACTCCAGATTACAAGAGATCCAGTTGTGTAGTGTGAACTGTACAGCGACCTGACAACTTGGAAAGTCGTGTAGTGTGAACTTGGCATAACTCTAATGTGGCCTTCATATATGCACACTGATTTCAATATATAATCAAATCACTAGAATTTAGAATTCAGTAAGCTCTTTAGCAAGTTAGTTTGCTGTAACTGCTTTTGTTAATCTTTCTTTTTATCCAGGGGTCAGATGATCTCAGGAGAAGATTGTGAATTTATCAAGAAGTTTGAAGTAGCTCATTCTGAGCAGAAGCAGGCAATTCTGACAAATGAAGGACATCAGGTATAGCCTAACTGTGGTTTTAGAAACTGTGTTGATAATGTGTACAGTAAAAGTATGTTGCAATGTATGTGATGATTTTCTTTCTTTAAGAAATTAAGGGTTACATTTAAGTATGTGTGTTTGTTTGCAGTGTGCTAAGACCTTTCTTAACCTAATGGCTCACATTTCGAAGGAGCAGACAGTTCAGTACATCTTGACCCTGATTGATGACACTCTGCAGGTATAATGCACTTTTATTTAAAATAAAAACTTATCACTATTCTAATTCAAATACTATCAGAATTGCCATATAGTGTATTCAGACCCTTTGACTGTTTACACACTTCATTGAGCTGTGTATTTGTAATTGCCATCAATTTACCCACTAAATTACACTTAACTACCCAAAAGTGAAACCGTTGTCTAAAAATTATTCGAAAATCTAAAATTAAAGTCTCATTCATAAAAAGTATTCAGAGCTTTGTAGAAGTGCTTTGTAAAAGCCCCCATGGCAGCAATTACAGCTGCTTAGATATGTCTTTATAATCTTTCCTAGATTAAGGCAGATCTATTCAAGCTCTTTCACATTTAATGGTGAATGTGTGTGAGCTGCCTTCTTCAGGTCTTTTCACAGATGTGTGATGGAATTTATGGCTGGGCTTTAGCTGTGCCACTCAAGGACTTTCAGAAACTTGCTCCAAAGCCACTCTAGTGTTATGGCTGTATGCTGTATGTCATTGTTGTACTAAGAGGTGAACTGTCGCCACAGTCTGAGTTTGTGTGAGGTTTTCTTCAAGGATGTTCCTGTATTTGGTTGCATTTATTAATTTCTTAATTCTTATCCAGCCAAGTCTTACGAGACTCCTTGTCCTTGCCACTGAGAAGCACCCCATAGTGTGATGGTGCCACTACCATGTTTCACCAGACGAATGATATTAGCCAAGTGACCATGTCACCAGACATAGGGTTTGCTACTCTGTCCAAAGAGTTCATATAATCATAAATAGGCCTGTTTTATGGAGTGCTGCAAAGAGGTTGTCTGTCAAACAGCTTCTTTCATCCCTGCACAGGACTTTTGAAGCAACTGATGCTGAATAGTTTATACACTAATAACTAGGGCCCTACTAAATCACGGGAAAATGTGCTTAATTTCACGAACCTCGTTTTAAAAAAATCACAGATTATTAAAGAAAAGTGCCACACGGCAGTCACTAAATAACACCTAAATAACCACTAAATAACCCCCCCCCCCCCCCCCCCCCCATAAATCCACAGAATTGGTTGGGAGTTTTCCAAACTCAGTTACCCTAGTAGTGTTTTTAGCTGCTTTGGACTTCGTCATCTTGGACATTTTAACTAACCGCTTGCTAAAGAAATTGCCGTAGTATTGCTAGTGTAACACACTTTTGTTCCTTTGGTGATTCCATAATCAATGATAAAGAGTTCTTGTCTACGCACGTGATCATCTTTCTGTAGTGTCTCTGCTGCACCTCTAAAGAACAAGCCAGTATAGTATTATGCTCCTGATAGTTTGTCTATGTACAGTTTATTTCTTACTTTTCAAATTCAACAAACTCTAAAGACGCTCAGTTACACTAGGACCACCTAATAGTGCACATTAACCAGTAAACATAAGGCACTTGAATGCTACGCTAATAAAAAATGTTAAATCGCTAACATGGGGGGTGGGATTGGACAGTAAAGTGTGCTTAATTATTCAGTCACAGAAAAAGAATTTGAACAGAATATTCATTTCTCAAGATTCCTTGGCATCCACTATATGGACAAAAGTATTGGGACACCCCTTCTAATTTTTAAATTTGTGTGTTTCATTTACACCAATTGCTAACAGGTGTAATACATCAGTGATATAAAGGAAATTTTATGCCTAAAATTTGCGTTAATACTTTAGAAAAGGCTCCTGTTTCAGCATGCCTGTGCCCCTGTGCACAAAGCAAGGTCTATAAAGACACGAAGAAAAGCTTGGTTTAAAGAAACTCCACTGGCCTGCACAGAGCCCTTGTTAGAGTCTTCTTGTTAGAAGCCTTCTCAGTAGAGTGGCTGTTGCTATAGCTATAAAGATCACATAGGGGTCTCTCTGTTTTAATACCATTTGTTTTTGAAATGGGGGTGGGTCCAGCTAGTCTTTAAATTTCAACTGGATCTATGTAAGTACATTTTATTTCATTTTGTTTACCCCGGTCATGATTAAAAACATACTTTTGACATGTTATTTGTTTGGCTTTATACAACAGTTAGTTTTATTCTTACAATTTGATGGTTTGAGAAGTGTTCTAACCTTGCTGATATTTGTGATAACAGCACTGCTTTTTTACACTAAAACTCCTCTATCACATTGCCAAGTATCACCTCACACACACAAACCTTTGTTGTTTTGTATCTGTGCTTTACAAAACAAGACATTGATAAAATGGACATGAAGAGAACGCTTGACCCGCAGCCTGTGTTTGGCCAGACAAAAAAAGTGATTGCAGATGCACATCAAATTTTGAATCTGCCATTACTATTCTGAATCTGCCGTAAACACACTGGAATTAGCTAGAAATAAGCAGAATATAAACAGATTTGATTTATTTTTATTTTTTGTCTTTTTTCTTTGTACTTTGTATTTAAAACTAACATTACTTGGTAGAGTTATGTAAACCATGTGCTTTTGGTAGCTTGTTGTGTTAAGGCAGGCTAAGGAATTACTAGGGGGTTACTGTTGTATAGCAACAAATCATTTGTTATGAAACTACTTTTTTTGGCTGTTGGTTTTGTCTGTTTTAAAGCATATTTAGTATACAATTTAGGGGTTCTTTAATTTAATTAGTTTTTTTTTGTATTTTGTAATAGAACACTCAAGATTGTGTCTTAGTGTGAATAACACGCCCCCTCATGTTCTGTTGCTTAAATATATAATATGTTAAGATGTCATCTGATTTAAACCTAGGCTAATCAGATCCACTTAGTGTTTTTTTTTTTTATTTAAATCGGATTGGTTACCTATGGATTTTAATAATACCTAATTTGATATGAAAGAAAATAGTCTCATATTCATGCTCTTGCACGACATTTACTCTTTTCATATGTAGTGGACAGGAGCATTCTTGACTGGATTTTTTTGACTACGTTTGCAGTCCATCCCTGAACTTTTTTACATGTAATTTTAAGTTCTAAATCTAAACCCTGAAACTATTTTAAGCAAGCAGATTTAAACTCCAGGTATTAGGAAAATGATTTAGTTGCAGAGGAACGACTGCACCTTACGCCTACATGCACGCAAACTATCCCTATCATGAGGAAATCTGGGTTACTTAGGAAATGGATCAACAGCTGAAATGAACTGGATTAATACATCATGTCATTAGGCGTTTGTTAATTAGTGAGTTTTTTTTTCTTTTTGCCGAACACGTAAAAATAATGCTTTATTTCTTGTTGCAGGAAAATCATCAGAGAGTCAACATTTTCTTTGATTATGCAAAGAAGACCAAAAACACAGCATGGTCCTACTTCCTGCCCATGCTGAATCGCCAGGACCTTTTCACAGTTCACATGGTAAGCTGTTATTAAAATCCAGCAACAATGCAATTAGAGGCCCAGGAATTATTTTCTTTAAATACTGCTTAACATCATATTGTGAGCAAACTGTGTAAGCTGTAATTACATGGTGAAATTGTTTTCTATTACTGATTCAGTACAAACCAAAATGCTGCCATTATGCTGACCAGACATGAGATTTTAAAAGAAAAACCTGCACTGACTGCATCAATCTGCTAGATAACACTAAAAGTTCACAAGCCATTCTGTCAGACTGGTGGACATCCAGAGTTTCTATGTTATGCTTGGAATCAGTAAAACAGATTTGTTGTCTTGCAGAAAGATTCAAGGTGATATTTAAAACATTTTATATAGGCAGATAGAGGTTAACAAATTTAATGATACTTGATATTGAAAAGATAAAGATAAAAACTAATAAAATCTAAAAATGACACCAAATGTCAAAACTGATGAAATATAAAATGCCTTTACAGGAGATACCTTCCACTGGAACAAGCCGTTTTTTTGATCAGTGCATGACAAAGAAAGCATTAAATATTAACGTCATGTTTTACATTCATTGGTTATATTCATGACAGAAACAGTAGTTACTGGTTACACAAGATTTTTAATGTCAAACACAGTCATGGACAATTTTGTATCTCCAATGCACCTTACTTGCTTGTCTTTGGACTGTGGGAGGAAACCGGAGCTCCCAGAGGAAACAGTACAATGAAATTATTTCTTTGCATATCCCAGCTTGTTTGGAGTCAGAGTGCACGGTCAGCCATCGTATGGCACCCCTAGAGCAGACAGGGTTATGCCAAGTTCACACTACACCACTTTCCAAGTCGTCAGGTCCCAGTACAGTTCACACTACACAACTGGATATCTTGTAATCGGTAGTCTTTCAAGTCGTTGTGTATTTCACACTACATGACTGATCGGTGATAAGGGGTTTCACACTACACTATCTATCACCAACTGGAATCGCAGACGAGCTTCTCTGGTCTCCCAAACTACGTTCTGTGACGACAACAAAGTGAAAAGTGATGACAGGTTTAATGATACCATGTCCAAAAATGCACATCAACAAGTAGTGAGGGATCAAAGTTTGTGCGCTGATGTTTGTGCGCTGGCGTAAAATCAAGGAGAAAAAAATAATGAATCTGAGTGGATTTGACTACACGAGCAGCAGGGATTGTTCTATAGTGAGTTGGAGGGTAATAAATATTTTTGCAATGCAATGTTGCTGTTATGTTTTGTAGAGAACGATAAGGTCAGAAATACTGTATAAAACTTGTGTGTGTGCCGATGTATTGTGATATAAACTATATTACGCCCCTGTCTCACCTTTTTACACTCCTCCCCTGCGTTTCCCCTCACCCTGTATCTTGCGTTCTCATTGGCTGTTCGACATAGCACTCTTGCCAGTTGGGCAACTCCAATTCAGATATCTGACATGCTAGAAATCTCGCGCTCGGCGAGCCACTGAGATCAAGTTGTTGGGTAGCTCACACACAGCGATTGAGAGCCGAGTTTCGATTGCCGAGCGAACGGCGAGTTGCTCCCGAGCCGGCAAATCTAGCGTCGACCAGTCGGCGAGCGAAAATCAGGGCAAAAATCGTGTAGTGTGAACTAGGCATTAAGGGCCTTGTTTAAGGACCCAACAGTGGCTGCATAGCAGAGCCTGGATTTGAACCGCCAGTCTTCCGGTTGATAGCCCAAAGCTCTACCCAATAGGCTACTACTGTCCCTCCTTCAAAGGACATGCAAACTCCACACAGAAAGGATCGCTTCACCTGGGAATCAAAGCCAGGACCTTCTTGCTTGGACAGTGCTACCCACTGAGCCACCGTGCCACCCAAGCATTGAATAAAAAAGTGTATTAAGAAAATGGTCACATGAATCAGCTAGGCTAATTAATGTCTCACAGTTTGAAACAGATCTAAATTGTGTGCTGTTTCTCAGACAAAAGCAAAATAGCCTGACTGATGCTTTTGATTTTGCTCTAAAGGTCAAGAGTGATTAGGATCAGGAGAAGATGCATAGGTCTGCCTTTCAGATCTGAATCTATTTTTCCTTTATTCAGTTAAGATATTCAGTAGCTGTTCACAGTATTGTCCGATATGTTGTTCAGTATGCTGTTGAATAGAAGTCATTGTCATCTCCCTCTTTGCAAATAGAACAGCTTGTCACTATTGTACCTCTGGATGAAGACTCAGTATCCAGATATAATCGAATTAAGTAAGCTGAATGCAATATAAAATAATAGAAAATTAAGTCTGTGTGGTGCACTGTAGTGCTGTAATTTCTGGAATTAATGGATATTATTATATTACGATTTCAGCATTTGCAGTTCCCATCATTTGTTGCTATTTGTTATTTACACAATTTAATTTAACATGATTTTAAAAAATGAGTACTGAAAAATATTTTTATTTTTCTGTTTTTAAAATATTCATGTTGCTCATCTGTATAAAATTACAATTAATTATTTAAAACATGACAGCATAACCTGCAAGAAAACCTCTGTGATGAATTAGAATGTTAATCATAAGCCAGGCCTTCTTGTCTTACATAAGTGCCTAAATTTAGTGGTCTTTTGGCTGAATTCACACAGACTAGGAGAAGCGGAGGCTGTTATTGCACAAAGAAGGACAGGGTATGGGAGCAGAGACTCCATATTAGTACCCATGGTTTTGGAATAATATGTACAAAATGCTCTGTGTACACATAAATTTGATCATATAGTGTATGTAATGTTCATTAACCACTTTATGCAGGTCAGGGTAGCAGCGTTTCTGGTTTCACCTTGAAACACTGGGCGAGAGGCAGTGTATTCGTATATGCCTAGTAATCCAAGAGTCTAATCTTGAACAGAGAACGAGAGTCTACTGCTTCGGAGATCCTGCAACACACCTCAAAAGATTGACGCAGACAACCGGAGTAAATGATAAAAGCAAATAACCAATTTATTTATCAGCTGATTGACCATTTTCTTAGTGCAAACTCTCACACAGGTTTACAGAAGAGAAAAGGGTGACTGCTCCCCCCGCGTCTCCTTCTTATACTCCTCTTTCCTAACCCTTCATGCAGCTGTGCTCAGTAATCTAGCTCAAGGTCAGCTAATACAAAGACCTGTTCATCGTTATACCTTCCACAACAAACTTGCTTGATACAGCGTGTCCACCAAGGCCAGCATGTCCTGAACTTAACCTAAAGTAACAATTAAAGTAAACAATTACACTCGTGATTATTAGCCATGCTATTCTATCAAGAATATACTGTATGTTCATTAGTAAAATACAAAATTTTCCACCACACTACATTTAAAAAATATTCATTCAAAAATATTCATTATTCCTTTTCTTTGTATTCCACTGTGTATAAATATCCTAGTTTTTTTGACCTTGCGAAGTTGAATGTATCTGTGTACCTATAATACAAAATTAAAAACCTTTTAATTTTTAGAAATCCTTCACTTTTAATTGCTTTACACTCGTGGGTAATGCAGCAGTGGAAGGGTGATGCTGTGCTAGAAGAACCTATAAGGTTTGTGCTGATCACCTCAGCTGTCCTCACCTCTGCTCTTAATGAAGCCGGCTACATTTTTGCCCACTGTGTAAAATGTCAAGTACACGGCAGACATAAGGAAAAGACTAATTATTTGAAAAGACCAGTGGGAAGATAATATTCAATAACCATTAGATAACCTTAACCACACGGGGCAGGTAGGGTTGATATTTGGGTTAAGTTTTGCGAGCCTAGTCTTGCTATAATATAATATATAATATTTACTAACTTAAGCTGTATCAGGCCACGTCAAGTGCACAAGGTTGAATGGTATCCAGCACCCTTGACCACCACTCCTCTCTTAGTTCCACCCCTAGGTCCTTCTCCCACCTGGTCTTGGTCCCCTACTCACTACTACACAAGGTAGACTCATGGTGTAGTTGTAGATGATTGATATCAGACCCTTTGTGTTGTGAACACAGCTTTGATTGTACAAAGAATGTAATGGTTAGGAAAGTGTATCTTACAGGTGTCTAAATGATAACAGCACAAATGAAAAATATAAAATGTTTTACCATATCAATGTATTATTATTTTTTATTTTAGGGCATATTATTTTCACAATCAACAGACACAGTTTACTTACACTTGAAAGAGATAGGTATGTCATGCCAGTCTTTGATGTTTAATTCTTTTGGTCACTGAATAATCGAAACATTAAACCAATAACATACTCATTTTTAGTGGTTCTTGGATTACATTTAACCATCTCCCAGCAATGGGTGACTGTAGTTTTTCCCTGTCTTTGGCAAAAGCACAGCTGTTCCATGCTCTTTTATTCTATAACTTTTCAATGATGTCAGATAAACAGCCCAGAACACTAACAATGTGAGTTATACCGACTTGTCACCAGTTTTTCTTAGCTTTACATCAGAATAGAAAATGAAATGAACCCTTACACAACCCTCATCATTTGAAAAGACCAGTGGGAAGATAATAATTATTAGCAATTAGATAACCTAAATAAAAAAAAAGAAAACAATTTTCTCCCCTCTCATTTTCCTCCACTTTTCTTGGATGGTAATTCAGGGAGACTATTAAATCGAAGGATAAAAGGCCGCCAGATCTTATGAAACATGTCTACAGATCCCCTAAGACTAAATTTAATTTTCTCCAGGCTAAAGAAAAAGGCCATATCTTTTAATCACAAGGAGTGCGAGGATCACTTCCAGTCCAGGAGGATCTATTGTTTTGCCAGGATTAAGGCAAAGGTGATGTACCCTTAGGGCATAAATGCTGCCTTTAAAATGTGCTTATACCATTGGCACTGACACCCCATACCACCACAGAGGCTGGCTTTTAAATTTTGCCTTGGTAACAGTCTGTTGTCTGTTTGGCTTGCAAAACGTGATGTCCACTATTTTGAAAAATGTCTTGAAATATCGTCAGACCACAATACTTTTTCCTTTTGTGCCAGTTCAAGTCGGCTGTGTTTCTGGATGTTGTTGATGGTTGGTTTCCAATCTGTATAGTAGATGTTTTTCACAAACTTGTTGCATCATTACATTTAAGTTTATTGACTTATTAACCTCCCAGTACATGAGATTGCAAATAAAGTAAAACAGTTTAAACAGATTTTGATGCAGCAATGTTTATGAATCTAGCCATGTTTGTTGAGCCAAACTTCTATGTAGATAAAAGTAACAAACAACTAAGCAGTAGTAATACATGCCTCAATGCACCATGGTTAAACTAGCTATCTAAATAACAATGCTCAGACTGTGAAACAAGTATTCTAAAGGAATAAATGCAGAATCTACAACATCACAAAACTGGTGTTTTTATTTTAACTTTTACACACAGAACATGTAGCAGCATTTTTGGTTTCACTTACGTTCGAGCTGTTATTAAATTTACTCATCACAATGATTTTTTTAAAATACTAAAAGTTGAAGTAGATCAGTGTGTGTTAATTTCTGAATGGCTGTTGCAGATGAGTTGTAGATCTTGATGTTAAGGATGTCATCAAGATGCATCTTGTTTCGGCAGTTGCCGAGCTGGCAATAAACGGCACTCTGTTGGAACATATCTTCGTGTGTTATTTGCTTTACAAACAAGCAATGGCCTTATTTACATAAGTGTTGTTTACATTAAGCAACAGTATTAGATCGGATTACACGTTTTTTTCCTTCCGATATCCGATCCAGTGATTTGGGCCAATATCGGACTGATACTGATGCAGAGTATCGGATTGGTGCCAGCCCTAGTACTTACTGTAAACTGTGAGCTTCATAATGCCTCATTTATATTCCATTTCTGCAATTTGACCAAACTTATTTCTTGCACAGTTCCATATTTGTTTACGTTGTGAAGCTGTAGGAAAATTAACATCAGCCTTTTGAACACAATGCACACAGTTGCTGGCTTTTTATATGCCTTTAAAAAGCATCACATTTATTAAAGCCATTTTAACAGTTCATTTAAAGAGAAAATATTATTATTAGCCTATTATTATTAGCCTGATTCTTGCTCTGGCCTGTATTTGCGTGGACGACGTATATCAGCTTTTAATGGCCAATCAATATGGTGGAGGGGTTTTGTTCTAAAAGAAAGCCATCCTTTCTCTCTAGAGAACAGGACCTATTATGCTCTGTTAGACTTCTGACTTTGGGAAAATTGTTGTCTTGAGATTTGAATTTAACAGTAGAATAAAACCTTTGACTCTTAGTAATGTTAATTAAATCTGACAATTTTTTTGATCCTCCACAGTTTCTCATTAATTTTTTTTTTCATACATTAGTATAAAAAGGTCTGTGGGTGTTTGGACCTTGATGTTTTATTTATTTTCTGCATTAATTGCTAAAAGCATGTTTTCTCTTTTTCTTAGGCTGCCAGGATCATTGCTAAGTTGGCGGCATGGGGACGTGACTTGATGGAGGGGAGTGATCTGAACTACTACTTCAACTGGATCAAGACTCAACTCAGTTCCCAGGTAAAAAAGCGTACATGCTTTAACACTACAATTGAAATAAAAACTTACATAGGATCTAATGGATGATTTTAATAATAATGTTTTTTACGCTACATGGATAACTCTAGGTTGCATAAAGATGTGTAATACTGTAATACTGTTTTCAGGCATCTCAACTACCTGTATTATACTTTATTTGTGGTTATTGTTAGAAATGAACGAATAAAATATCTGTATTACAGTAAGGCAAGTTATTACTCTCTAAAGTGAACAAAAAATGATAAGCAAACAAAAAATACAGTTCTATAGTTTAATCCATTCATTCACTTAGTCACGTGGTGTGGAGCATAATCGTTTTGAGCTGGCTGTGCAACTATTTCATACGGAGTGAGGCTCAATGCCTGACCTTTTTACTGCTCAATGCCTGACCTTTTCAAAGCGCTGCCAATATGACAATTTTTTTATATGACTTAGTCAAAAATGATGTACATACATGCCGGAGAAAAACTGATTCTTACTTTTTCACACAAACCCTGGACTATTGTGTTCCTCTTTTATATTAGAGGAAAAATATGGCGTTGTAACTAGTGAGCTATAAAATGGTGAGACTGGATTTGCATTTTGGATAGCAACCTCACGTTTACTAATCCTGGAATTACTTGTTGGCGTTGTAGCTTACTTGCCCTATGATTTTTTTCTAAACTTTTGGCATTGATTTGGACTGGCCTGCTTTTGTGCCTGCAAATCTGCCTGTACTGTTCTGAGGAGGCTTTCCACAAGATTTTGTTCTGTCTCTGTGGAATTTTTTACAACAGCATTTGTGAAGATTTGGCTTGCAATCAAAATTTCAATTTTTCTAGTGTGATCGCTAGTAGTAGAAATGTCCTCTACTGTTCCTTGCTACTGTGGAGCTGAATGAGACTGTTACTGAAGGTACTCTGCTGTCTGACCAGAATGTCATGAAGGGGTGATGTGTTGTCCAGAATAGCAAGTGTCAAGTGTCCTCCTTTTCACCACTACCTCTCAACCAAAGAGCAGTTCAAGACTGAGCCAGCACTCCTGATCAATTAGAAGATTGCTAACATCCTGCTGCACACATAAAAGGGATCTGAGCTTTTTCAGGAAATTGAGTAGATGGTTCGTCTTGCACCTCTCAAAAAAGCTGTTTAACAAGCTCTCCGTATTCTACAGCTTGTCCATTCCTGATGATAGTCATCAGAAGTTTTCTGAAGGTGTCAGGGATCTGACCTGTCCTAAAAATCGGTGGTGTTAACAGAAAGTGGGAGAGCACTCTTCTTTGTGGCGTGCCAGTGCTACTGACCAAAATTCAGACCAGCGGGTTCTCAGCTGCACATACTGGGCTCTTTTAGACAGGTATTTACTAAGCCAGGCTATATTAGACTTGTCCACCTGCATTTTATCCATCTTCTCCCCCTGAATGAGAGGTTAAATTATATTAAATGCATTTGTGAAATCAAAGAAAGTTATTCTCACTGTGAAGTTGTTGTGGCCCAGTTAACATTTGATTTACGTATGGTTGTGTAATAGCAATCAAAATGATAAAATGTACTTATTTAAGTTCATAAAGCTCATTGAGTATGTTTTTCCATTTTACATTGGTAAGGAAATAAATTGTCTTGACCGGACTGGTGCACTCAAAAGAAAATGTGATCAAACCAAGCTTATGTCATTCATCTATGTGCACTTAACATATCAGTTTATTTTGATCCTGACCCTCATCCGTTTGTGTATATGGATGTCAGATTTGCTTTGATTCTAACCAATTGTTTGTGGCATGCAGGAACATGAAAGCGCTCGTGATGTTTCAAGGCCTGAGTCATATAACAATTAGAAATTACATTCAATTGTAAAATGGGCTTTCTGATGTACTCATACAGCTAATTACTTAGCATTGTTCTGAGTCAGTTCTGTTTCTGATGTAAATGTGTGTTCTTTTACTGGATAAAATGTGATAATACTGTTTGCTCATAAAAATTGTTTTATGGACTGAACCTGTGGGGTTTATTTGTTGTGGTGCAGTTATCCCTGCACAGTTCTTGTGCAGTAGTTCTTGGTTTATTGTCACATCGAATACAAATGAAACTTTGTAAGGCCTTGTATTGAGTAGGGTATATAAAATATAAAAATAAGTATAAATAAATATAATTACACGATAAAGAATAAAATGTAATGCGATAGCCTCTTTAACTACAAATACACGTGAATATGAGTAGTATATTCAGTAGCAGAGTGTCTTAGGAAATCTTGGGGAAATGCAATTGGCATCTACAAAATTGAATTTTTGGTAATTTTTACAACTGGGAAATTAGATATGACTAGATGGAGAGGTGAAAGGAGTGGATATAAGTCTTCACACCCCTGTTACAATGCTGAGTTTTTGTGATGTAACAAATTAGACCAAGATAAATCCCCTAAAAAATAAGTATTTACCTATGAACTTTTTGCAGGGCTACATTTTGCATTACATGAATCTTTATTAGTTGAATGATACTGCAAATAAATAAGGAAAATGAATTATGTTGTATTTTAGAGTAGCAGGGTATTTATTTAATATTACCATGTCACAAATATTTTACCCCTATATAATATTGCTGATCTACTGCTGGTCTATATGACCTAAAGTTTGGTTGCAACATGATTAAACTGTTGGAAACTCAATAACCACCTTTAATTTTCTTCTGCTGTGATGTGTTATATAAACACCACCCAGAGATTCAAGATGTGTTGCAACCATGGTGAAAACTAATGAACTTTTACAAAAAGCTGGCAGAGAAGATCACATCATTGCATCCAAAGAGCAATGAGTATAAGAAAATTTTCAAGACCTTGAACCCAAAATATTATTAAAAGACCTTGTGTTACTGCAGAAGACTTACAGGATAACCTGATGATAACCTGGTCAGTGGCAACAATAAGAAGTTCACTTAACAAATGACTTCATGGTCAAACTCCATGATGCACACCACTGTTGACCAAGAGGCACAAAAAGGGTCGAATGTAATATGACTGAATGTAATATGCAGAGTCATAAGACACAGTTCTATTGAGTGTTGAATTTAAGCCGGAACTGTTTGGTCAGATGGATTAGTCTGATGCAGGAAAGGCAAGGTTTATAACCAGCAGAATACTGTCCCCATGTTCAAGCATGGAGGTGGGTTGATGATAATGTGAGGGTGTTGTTCTGCTGAAGGGCAATCTTAATTGTGTTACTACAGTTGGGATTCAGAACAATTGTAAGGCATTTTAGGAGAGAATTATATGCCCCTTTGTGGTGAAATTGAGCCTTGAGCCACAAGAGAGGTGACAGAAGCATATCAGCACTTACTAAAATCGCTTATTAGAGGTTATCAGGGCAAAAATATTCCTACAAAGTATTAAGGCTGAGGGTTGAATAGTAGTGCACATGGACATTTGTCTGATAGTCAAAATTGCACGTATGTATCAATATTCTTCTTCTGCTTTGTATGTTTATACTCAATTCTATACACTATTATTTATATGTAAAGTTCAAGCAGCACACATGAACAAAAGTAGCAACTGCTTTAGTGTAACTGCTTTAGTGCATCTTTTATAAAAATGTAGGTTGAATTAATAAGGCCTTATAATAGTCTTATACAAGTCTAATTAGTGAAGCTGGCATTCATTGTTGGCAGTAACAGCTCATGATGACTTGTAATACCCCTTAGCATTTTCAGAAAAGCAGTGTTGAAGTATAGTGTTCTAGGGATCATTCACACAACCCCTTTTTCACAAACAAGACAAAGTGAACTGTTGCAGTATGTTTTATTTTTGTCTTATATGATTATTTTTGTCTTATATGAAGCATTTTTGTCAATGCTTATCTGCACATTTTGAATTCACTGCTTTTTTTTTTTAATTTTTTTTTTTAATGTGTGATTTTTTTTTTTAGCAAAGGAGTGGGCTGTGCAAATACACCTGTACTCAATTCCAGGTTATATCCTTTTTGGATATGTGGTTTTCAGTCCCAAACGTTGACTGCATAGCCTCTGATACTGGTCAAGGTTTTGGGGGGTTTAGTTCAACTGGGAAATACTTGCTCAAGGCAGAAGTACTCTGGACAGGGTGCCAGTCCATTGTTGGGTTCTGGCCATCCCACTCAACATTGCCAATCATGTTTGTGTAGCTGTACGATTTTCCAATAGCATTGCTGAGATCCAGGTTTTATTGTCAGCTGCTGTAGGCTATAACAGGCTGGGCACACTACATTACATAAACCTAGCCTTTGTTGGGAACACATATCAGTGCACCGTTAGTGCTGATCCTATGCCTGGATTAATAGGAGGGTTGTGTCAAGAAGATTGTCCAGTGTAAAAAACATGTCCTATTAAATATATGGATGATGGCAACCCCTAACAGGACCAGCTGAGAGGAATCATTCATTCAGAAAAGGGGAAAAATGCTCAGTATAGTCATGCTGGAACATAGAAAGGCTTTTGCTTGGAGTGTCATATCCTATTCTTGTGCTGTATTTTAATTATCCATCCGAGTTATGCATTGTGGGGTAAATCTGCTTGGCCAGTACATATAAAAGTTAGTGGTTATTCCAGCACACATGCTTTTCTTTTTTATCTTTTGTTAGAAACTACACGGTACAGGTGCAGAAACAGGAACAGGAACCATCTCTCCCAGTGAAGTGAGTATAATGCCTCAGAGAGCTGAATGACCAGTCAGCTTTCACGAGGGCAACCCAGTTTAAAGCAGCATTACTTGAACTCTGCTGCATCTCTCTTTTCACCTGCACTCTGTTTCCACTATACTACTACAGCTATGCTTCTCAGCTACTGGCCATCTCAGCCCTAGCAGTGATTTTTACAGATGTAAAGATTTTTTGCCTTTTTCTTAACATTTAAGTGCATTTCCTCCTAAATGATTTTTAAACTGCAAATGTTTCTGTAGGTGAAGGAAATAATGGAAGATGGTTACTGTCCTCCATTAGTTTCTTTTAGCATTTCAACATTCATATAAAAATTTTTTTACACCTCATTTCTTATCTGATGGGACGATGAAAGCAGGGGCTCTAATTCAATTTCCTCTCAGCACTCTAGAAGTCTCAGCCCACTAATTTGTCATTCTTCATGATCTCTCCTTTTTTCTTAAGTACTCAGCTTTTCTGTGTAGTTCGTTCATGCTGGTCTGCAACATCACCACTCCAGCAGTGATTAATTGAATCTTTTCTCTTCTCTCAGCCACTCTGCTAACCTCTTTCACCCTGTCTAGGTTGCAGACTCCACTGCTTTGTCTCTTCTGCATTGTGGGACAGTCTGTGTCTGAATCTGCATGTGCCTAGAGATTGTCTCAGATCTAAAAGTGGTGCACGTTTCTATTTGAATGCAAATTGATTGAATGGAATAGATGTTACTTTGGTGGCCTTGTTTCATTCTCCTGGATGGGCTTATCCCATACACCATTTCCCTTGCTTCTGTGAATTGTTCTATTGCTCATTTCTTAATTGTTGCCCTGTTGTCTCGTTTGTCTATGTTTGTATGCATGCAAATTTGTGTGTGTGTGTGTTTTCTCACAGAGCTCTCAGTATGTTCAGTGCGTTGCTGGTTGCCTTCAACTGATGCTGAGAGTGAATGAGTACAGGTTCGCCTGGGTTGAGGCTGATGGAGTGAACTGGTAAGTTTAAGTTTTTTATTGCTTAAGTTTAATATTGCACCATTTGTAAAATTTAAATATATTATTTCACCTTTAACAAAACTATAAACTAAAAAATCCTTCAGTGACACATTGGACCTTCTGTTGCTTTACTCTGTTGCCTCACCTGTAAACTGATTAATTAATTAATAATGTCCTTTGGTAAATTTAGAATAATGTTATTAATTCACTTTGTCAGGAATGCAATATTATTTCTATTAGGCTTGTGTAAAATGAATAGCCCTATTTATTTTACATTCAAACGTTAGGTTGTTGCATCTTTTATGGTTGCTATTCTGTGATGTCCCCGTCACATTATTTTATATCAAATTACCTACTGCAAAGATGGCTTAGCAATTAAGTTACTTGTCCATCTTTAGAAACTTTCCACTATAACCAGATGAATTAGTAACTTTTCAGAGTATCATGATTGGGTATAAAAGGAAGACCAGCCAGAGGCAAGCAAATATGGGTTGTGGCTCACCACTTTGGCCCAAATCATGAGAGAATTGTTAAAAAAGATAAAAAAAGATCATTTCTTAATGCAAGATTTTAAATAATTTTGGTATTTTACCATCTAGCTTACATAATATTGCTTTAGGGAGTTTTACAGAATGTGATGAATCTCACTCTTGTAGCCACATAATCTTAGGAGTACTTTGGAAAACTGTTGTCACATACCACAGTCTACTGCTGCATTAGGCAATGCAACTCTGAACTTTATCAGACAAAGACAAATACATCAATTTTATGCAGAAATGTCGCTGAATTCTCTGGGCCCCAAGTTCATCTCAGGTGAACCAGAAAAAGTGGAAACATGGGCTGTGGTTAAATTAGCCTCTTTTTCAGCTTGTTTTTGGAAAAAAAACCTTACTGTGAGGATGAAAAGGACCCTCAACACTGTTTTGAGCGAAAGGTGCAAAAGCCATTATCATTCATTCTCTTTCATTTGTTTTGTTTTTTTAGATAGAGGTGCATTAGTGCCCATAGCATGGCTCACTTGCATATTGATGTGGAGGAGTATATTTGGATTTTGCATATGCTGCAATATTTGCGGGGTGTCTTCATAGACAGATCTGTCTCCTATTCAAAATATATGCTGCATTATGAAGAGGAAAATAAAACAAATTCTAAATTTGTTTATACAGTGGTACCTTGTAACTCCCTTGTAATGTCCCCAAACTCAAAATCTTTGAAACTGTACGCTCTTCATAGAAAAATTTGAAACTTAATGTTTCCCTTAAACTCTTAAAAAAAAAAAAAAAATTAATTAACAATAACCAGCCACTTTGTTCAATGCTTGGCTTGAGCGTTGCAGTAAAACGTCATCAAAGTACGCATATGAGACGAATCTGCATTTGTGTGGAATAACAGTCAAATCCACTCTGAAAGCTCCACATGTATCTGTGTTTAGCTGGATTTTTCTCCTGTTTCACTTTTAAACTTGAGTGTCTAAAACGCTTATCGCTAAAAAGCAGCGCAAAAGCTAGTGTGCTGCTTCTTATGTAAACGCGCCTTTACTGAATGGAATACGGTATTTCAAGATTAAGCATCTTCACGATTAGGAAGCATAAGGAAACAATAAAGAAGTGAAGGGCTAATATATTATATTTGTGTAATTTTCAGTGTAAAAGTGTCAAAAACAACCCCATTATTTTACATAAGCCTAAAATATATGCAGTTCCTCAAGACCATGGAACGCATTAACAGGTTTCCTATACATCCTAATGGGAAAAAATACCTTTAAACTCAATGCCACTCCCAGAACCAATTGATGTTGAGTTTCAAGGTACCACTGTACTTACAAAATACTACTACCACTTTCACTCTTCAGTCCGTAAATTAGCCTCTGATTATCAGTTTCTGCAGTTGATTGGCGGGCATTTGACAAGTACCCCCCACTCTTATCACAAAGCATTATCAGGGGTCTCTGTAGATGAACATGCAGTATGAGAGTGTCATGGGTCTGTTTCTGTTTGTTTGTTTCTTTTTAGCATTACAGCAGTGCTGAGTAACAAGTGTGGCTTTCAGCTTCAGTATCAGATGATTTTCTGCGTATGGCTCCTAGCTTTCAGTCCTCAGCTCTGCGAGCAACTGCGTCGCTACAACGTGGTGCCCGCCCTTTCTGATATCCTGCAGGAATCTGTCAAAGAGAAGGTCACCCGCATCATCCTCGCTGCTTTCAGAGTAAGCACACCTTGGCCACCTGGCACAATGACACACTCTTAATTAAAAAATCATTAAAAACAGGGAAAAAAAAGTTATGCTTTGGTAGGAAAATGTTGGGTGAACAGATGGTGTTGCATTCAAAATTACCACATATGCCATGTTCTTCTCAAGCTTTGATTTTACTGAAGAATAAAAGATGGTCTAGTGGGTCACGGGATTTTAGTGAAGTAAAATACAGTTTACATTTCTTGGATTTCTCTAATAAATATGATATCTTTAAATAATAATTTTAAACAAAAACATTATGCATAACTAAATCCACCCAAGCTATTCACCTTCTAAGAAAATATCAGTGAATATCAGGACTAATGACCTCTCAAGGTAAAGTTTTGAAATCACCTCTTTACTGGTGCAGCTGCAAAGCCGACTGTCTGTTTAGGATGCAGGTGGAATACAAAGAGCATAGTATAATCCTCTCTGCATGTTAAAGCGCTTTGCAGGTGGCTTCACAAGTCTTGAAGTAGGTGTGTGCTACCCCATGGCCCTCCTTGGCCAAGATGGATATTTTGCATGCTGTGAATGCAATATGTGTACAGTTATTGGAAAAACACACTCTCCCTCAGTTTTATATTTTAATCCATCAGGGTCAAAATAACAATTGTGTGAACTGCACTATTACTGTTAAAAACAAACATTCACAACAGATTTAAATGCGTAATAATTCCCCCCCCCACAATTAAAGAACATTTAGAAGCCAGGTGGAAAAAGTAAGTACACCCTTCCTACTTTGCCATCATAAAAAAGTTAATAGCAGCCAAGTGTTACTAATTTAATGCACAAAATGAGTTACTCATCAACAAGTAAAACTACCTCTATAAAAGCCGAACGTTCAGCAATTTGGTGTTCTGGAGCACTAAGGTGTGTGTCTACATCGTACCAAAAAGAAACAACATCAGCCATGACATCAGAAAAGCAGTAGTTGCTGCTCATCAATCTGGGAAAGGTTTTTAAGACCATCTTCAAACAAATGAAGTTTAACATTTTACACTGAGGAGGATTGTTTATAAACCGAGAGTTTCTGAGACAAGTTCCACTTCTTCCAGAAGTGGGCAATTCAGCAAATTCAGTTCATGGTATTTACTGCTCAGAGATACACTATATTGGCAAAAGTATTCGCTCGCCTGCCTTCACACTCATGTGAACTTGAGTGACATCCCATTCTTAATCCATAGGGTTTAATATGATGTCAGCCCACCCTTTGCAACTATAACAGCTTCAACTCTTCTGGGAAATCTTTCCACAAGGTTTAGGAGTGTGTTAATGGGAATTTTTGACAATTTTTCCAGAAGCGCATTTGTGAGGTCACTGATGCTGGACGAGAAGGCCTGGCTCGCAGTCTCCGCTCTAATTCATCCCAAAGGTGTTCTATCGGGTTGAGGTCAGGACTCTGTGCAGGCCAGTCAAGTTCTTCCACTCAAACTGGCTCATCCATGTCTTTATGGACCTTGCTTTGTGCACTGGTGCGCAGTCATGTTGGAACAGGAAGGGGCCATCCCCAAACTGTTCCCACAAAGTTGGGAGCATGAAATTGTCCAAAATCTCTTGGTATGCTGAAGCATTAAGAGTTCCTCTCACTGGAACTAAGGGGCCGAGCCCAACTCCTGAAAAACAACCCCACACCATAATAAGTTGCTGTCGTTCTCAATCGCTTCCACTTTATGATACCACTGACAGTTGACTGTGGAATATTTAGCAGCAAGGAAATTTCACGACTGGACTTGTTGCACAGGTGCCATCCTATCACGGTACCACACTGGAATTCACTGAGCTCCTGAGAGCGACCCATTCTTTCACAAATGTTTGTACAGACAGTCTGCATGCCTAGGTGCTTGGTTTTATACACATGTGACCACGGAAGCGATTGGAACACCTGAATTCAATGATTTGGATGAGTAATATGCATGAATGTGGATGAGTAATAGCAAAGTCAAATTAAAGACCCTTCTAACCCTTCTAATGCCTTGGCAGGATTCTAAATAAGTGATGCCTAAATGAATACCCTCCAACATTATTGACTGCAGTGTGTGCTTGTGTAACGTAAAGGTAGGAGCCTGAATTCTGGGGGTTTGAATCCCAGTTGCAAATTCACAAGACGCATGGTTGTATGTGGACCTAGCATATCAGTGCATCTTTAGTGTCGGTCCCAAGCCCAGATCAATAGGAGGGTTGCATCAGGAAGGGCATTCAGTGTGAAAACTGTGCCTAATAAAGAGTGTAGACCAGGGGTGGGCAATTAAATTTTCCAAGGGGCCACATAAGAAACTGGGACTGTTGTGGAGGGCCGGACCAATAAGGTGAACTTAATTCTGCTCAATATTAATTTTATCTCTTTATAAAAAGCAGTTAATTGTACAGTTCTGATAATCTGTTACTGTTTAGATGTTACAATCAGGAAATGAGAAGTAGGCAGAGTAAAAACATCAACATTATTTCACTAATCAACTAATTTCTCAAAAACAAATGTGAACAAAATGTGCAGGTTTTTAAACTTTACACTATTTTGTTTTGAGTGTAATTACCTCATTTGCTGTTTTTCAGTCCTTTGTTGTTGTTGGATATTCTTTTTAAAATCACAAAGCTGGTCCTGACTGCTTCAGTTCTGGATGTGTAAAACTTTATAAAAAAGTCCTTGTTGCTTTTGCAGTTTAGTTAGCGAAGCTTCAGATGTGACGCTCCGCATTGATCATGTTCTTGTATTTCTCCGTGTTTAGTACCGTAACAGCGATTTGAAGCCTAAATTGTGATCCTTAAACAGCTTTACATCTGATTTCAGTAAATAAATACTTCAGAAGTCCATGTCTTGTTAAAAACTCGACCGTCAATCACACTCAGTTCTGTTCGCCGACACATTACGGTGAAGCTGGACACACTCGTCTCGCACACACGTAAATCGGAACTTACGGAAATTGAAAGAAATAGCGCCCCCGTCAAAAACAATCCTGTTGTATTACATGTATGATGTACATTTATTTACGTCTGATTTTTAATTGTCACGGACCTCATGCGGGCCAGTTGGGGATGTCTCACGTACAATGCCCAGGTCTGGTGTAGACGAATGGTTCTTTGTGGAAAAGCTTAATGGGAGCAGCTGAATAGAATCACTAATTTAGCAATGAACTACACTGCCTGGCCAAAAAAAAGGTCACACACTCTAATATTTCATTGGACCGCCTTTAGCTTTGATTATGGCATGCGTTCGCTGTGGCATCGTTTCCACAAGCTTCTGCAATGTCACAACATTTATTTCTGTCCAGAGTTGCATTAATTTTTCCCCATGGGAAAAATGATGATGGGAGATTTGGACCACTTTGCAAAGTCTTTTCCAGCACATCCCAAAGATTCTTAATGGGGTTCAGGTCTGGACTCTGTGGTGACCAATCTATGTGTGAAAATGATGTCTCATGCTCCCTGAAGCACTCTTTCACAATTTGAGCCCGATGAATCCTGGCATTGTCATCTTGGAATATGCCCGTGCCATCAGGGAAGAAAAAGTCCATTAATGGAATAACCTGGTGGTTCATTATATTCAGGTAGTCAGCTGACCTCATTCTTTGGGCACGAAACATTGCTGAACCTAGACCCGACCAACTGCAGCAACCCCAGATCATAGCACTGCCCCCACAGGCTTGTACGGTAGGCACTAGGCATTATTCGCTTGTTAAGTGTGATGTCACGCGTAATTTCCGGGGCCAAACGAACCTAATCGCAAACGCAAACAACTATGGCTAAACCTGTGAACCTTTATATATATATATATATACAGTGTATCACAAAAGTGAGTACACCCCTCACATTTCTGCAGATATTTAAGTATATCTTTTCATGGGACAACACTGACAAAATGACACTTTGACACAATGAAAAGTAGTCTGTGTGCAGCTTATATAACAGTGTAAATTTATTCTTCCCTCAAAATAACTCAATATACAGCCATTAATGTCTAAACCACCGGCAACAAAAGTGAGTACACCCCTTAGTGAAAGTTCCTGAAGTGTCAATATTTTGGGTGGCCACCATTATTTCCCAGAACTGCCTTAACTCTCCTGGGCATGGAGTTTACCAGAGCTTCACAGGTTGCCACTGGAATGCTTTTCCACTCCTCCATGACGACATCACGGAGCTGGCAGATATTCGAGACTTTGCGCTCCTCCACCTTCCGCTTGAGGATGCCCCAAAGATGTTCTATTGGGTTTAGGTCTGGAGACATGCTTGGCCAGTCCATCACCTTTACCCTCAGCCTCTTCAATAAAGCAGTGGTCGTCTTAGAGGTGTGTTTGGGGTCATTATCATGCTGGAACACTGCCCTGCGACCCAGTATCCGGAGGGAGGGGATCATGCTCTGCTTCAGTATTTCACAGTACATATTGGACAGTTCATGTGTCCCTCAATGAAATGTAACTCCCCAACACCTGCTGCACTCATGCAGCCCCAGACCATGGCATTCCCACCACCATGCTTGACTGTAGGCATGACACACTTATCTTTGTACTCCTCACCTGATTGCCGCCACACATGCTTGAGACCATCTGAACCAAACAAATTAATCTTGGTCTCATCAGACCATAGGACATGGTTCCAGTAATCCATGTCCTTTGTTGACATGTCTTCAGCAAACTGTTTGCGGGCTTTCTTGTGTAGAGACTTCAGAAGAGGCTTCCTTCTGGGGTGACAGCCATGCAGACCAATTTGATGTAGTGTGCGGCGTATGGTCTGAGCACTGACAGGCTGACCCCCCACCTTTTCAATCTCTGCAGCAATGCTGACAGCACTCCTGCGCCTATCTTTCAAAGACAGCAGTTGGATGTGACGCTGAGCACGTGCACTCAGCTTCTTTGGACGACCAACGCGAGGTCTGTTCTGAGTGGACTGCTCTTTTAAAACGCTGGATGATCTTGGCCACTGTGCTGCAGCTCAGTTTCAGGGTGTTGGCAATCTTCTTGTAGCCTTGGCCATCTTCATGTAGCGCCACAATTCGTCTTTTAAGATCCTCAGAGAGTTCTTTGCCATGAGGTGCCATGTTGGAACTTTCAGTGACCAGTATGAGAGAGTGTGAGAGCTGTACTACTAAATTGAACACACCTGCTCCCTATGCACACCTGAGACCTAGTAACACTAACGAGTCACATGACATTTTGGAGGGAAAATGACAAGCAGTGCTCAATTTGGACATTTAGGGGTGTAGTCTCTTAGGGGTGTACTCACTTTTGTTGCTGGTGGTTTAGACATTAATGGCTGTATATTGAGTTATTTTGAGGGAAGAATGAATTTACACTGTTATATAAGCTGCACACAGACTACTTTTCATTGTGTCAAAGTGTCATTTTGTCAGTGTTGTCCCATGAAAAGATATACTTAAATATCTGCAGAAATGTGAGGGGTGTACTCACTTTTGTGATACACTGTATATATATTGTAAAAGCCATATTGCACTAATTGTAATGTTCTATGTTTATTGTCATAAATATTTTCTATTTGGTTAAAGAATACTTATTTGAGGTGGAGACTTGGTATTTCAACTACTGATTATTTTTCCTGGTAATCAGTGTATGCTGTTATTCATTAATCCTCTTCGGTTAGTCTGCGGGGGGAAGAATTATACTGACTCTATATACAGAAAATATTTATGAAATATACGGAAAGAAAGAGGACGTGGAGCAACAGATTTATGATCGAAGTTTTGTTTGTTATACGCCAATTGCGAACATAGTGAGTTTTTATTTTGTTTTTATAAGAAACTTGGATTAATGGATAAGTCAATGTAAGAAGAAAGTTAAAATAAATTCTGTTTGTGGAAAACTTAAGGAACTCTGTGTTGCTGTCGTAAATATATATATATATACAGTATATTAGAAACATACATTAAGATACAAATAAGACAAGATGTACAGTACACTAGTGCACTTCAGGTAATCAGAATATCATGAAAAGTTCATGTCATTATTTCATTTCATGTCACCTCATCAAGAGGTGTAAGCGGTCATAGTTTTTATTCATTACATGAAAACTGACGTTTCTAACTCTGGTTTTACTTTTAATCAGTATAGCTTATAGCTTATATAGTAAAAAATCCAGAATCTCACATTATTATATGAAATAAAAAAAAAAGCTTGAAACACGTGTAATGAATATACAATGAGGGTTTACCTTTTTACATTGAATTATGAACAAAAATATTACTTCATGATATCTAATCTCAAGGAAAGCGGTAAAAAGGCAATTGGGTAGTTTTTTTTTCGACTCGGACCTGTTGAAGCAGTACGGGTCACAGCACTGTGGCATATTGAAAATACGAGGGACTCAGCCAACTTGGACCCGGATGTGACGATCATAAGGTCGACACGTCACCACTTAACAAGCGGATAAGTGCATCACTTCAGCCGCCTCTCTTCTTACCCTGATGCGCCCATCACTCTGGAACAGGGTAAATCTGGACTCATCAGACCACATGACCTTCTTCCATTGCTCCAGAGTCCAATCTTTATGCTCCTTAGCAAATTGAAGCCTTTTTTGCCAGTTAGCCTCACTGACAAGTGGTTTTCTTAAGGCTACACAGCTGTTTAGTCCCAATCCCTTGAGTTCCTTTCGCATTGTGCTTGTGGAAATGCTCTTACTTTCACTATTAAACATATCCCTGAGTTCTACTGTAGTTTTTCTACCATTTGATTTCACCAAACGTTTAAGTGATCGCCGATCACGATCATTCAAGATTTTTTTCCGACCACATTCCTTCCTCGAAGATGATGTTCCCCCACTGTCCTTCCACTTTTTAATAATGCGTTGGACAGTTCTTAACCCGATTTTAGTAGTTTCAGCAATCTCCTTAGATGTTTTCTCTACTTGATGCATGCCAATAATTTGACCCTTCTGAAACATCTTTTCCACGACCACAGGATGTGTCTTTCCACAGGGTTGTTTAACAAATGAGAAGCTACTCACTGCATCAGTTAGGGTTAAATAACTTGTTTCCAGCTGAAACATAATCACCCATGCAGTAATTATCCAATGGGAGGCTATTACCTATTTGCTTAGTTAAATCCAGGTCGTGACCTTTTTTTTGGCCAGGCAGTGTATAAGCAGTTAAAAAAAACACGGGCCAAAATGATTTGAGAGACTGCTGAACTCAGAAAGTGTTTACTTTAAGTTACTGTTGCCAAAAGAGGTTCTACATGTTATTAAATTATAGTGTACTTATATTTTGACAACCACTTGGTTTACTTTAGAAAATTTTTTTACTTTTTTGTTATCCTCACCTAATGTTAATTGTTTTTCTATACTTATAATTATTTTTTACAAATGTTGGAAGGGACCACGTAATTGTTATTTAAGCCCTGATCTAGAAAAATTGCTTACTTTTTTCTCTTATGACTGTAATTAATCAATACAAAAAGAAAACATAAATGACACGACACAGTGTCATAGTGTCCTTTTAACCTAGGGCCACTAATATGCTTTTAGAAGTGCACTGACACATTCGAAGTTTGTAAGTAATAAGTTTTTGGGTTTAGTATGATGGCTGGAACAGCATTTGGAAGATGCTTGTTTACATTGTGAGTTCTGGGCTATTTTTTCCCCGAATGTTGTTTTGTTTCACTTCAGTTTGTGGGGACCGGCATTAGCACTTTAGCTCATCATTCAGACATGCACTCAAAAGATTTTCTGTTCCCTGAGCTCATTATGAAATTACAGAATACTCCATTATTTCCTTTATTTAGAATACAGAATACTGATAGTGCTCCTTTGAAACATTTCCTGTCTGCCAGCTCGACTGTTTCACTGTTAATGGCAGTGAAAATTCTGAGGTGAACGGTTGCACGCAGCACGCAGTTTTTATTACACTTGTATTACCATATAGGCTTCCAAAAATCAGATTTTTCTCTTGGTAGAGGCTCATCTATTATAACACAAAATATTTGCCCCCTTTTTCATTTCTTTTATTTTTGCATATTTGGCAGACTTATGTGTTTAAGATAATCAAATTCCTTATAAAACTAACACAAGTAAACACAAAATTAAAAAAACTTTTTTAAATGATGATTTAATTTACTGAAGGAAAACTGTACTGTAGTTACTAAATCATTTAACCAAATTCACTTGACAATCGGGTTCATTTTCACAAGGGTGACACGGTGGCTAAGTGGGTAGCACTGTCTCCTCACAGCAAGAAGGTCCTGGGTTCGATCCCCAGGTGTGGCGGTCTGAGTCCTTTCTGTGTGGAGTTTGCATGTTCTTCCCGTGTCTGCGTGGGTTTCCTCCGGGTGCTCCAGTTTCCACTTTCAGTCCAAAGACGTGCAAGTGAGGTGAACTGGAGATACAAAATTGTCCATGACTGTGAAACTTGTGAACTGATGAACCTTGTGTAATGAGTAACTACCGTTCCTGTCATGAATGTAACCAAATTGTAAAACATGACGTTAAATCCTAATAAATAAATCGTCAGAAAATCCTGAAGGTGAATGTTTTCCCATCAGTTTGTGATCTAAAGTTTAATTGCAGTTGGGTTATGTAGCACTAAAGCTGCAGAAGATTTTTGAGTCCATTTTCTGACTTTAGTTCCATTAAGATGCCTTGGCAAGACCTTAAATATGCAGTTCATTTAAAAAAAAACCTCCAGTCTCACTAAATTAAAACAATTCTGCAAAGAAGAGCAGACCACAATCAAAAATGTTTGATTGCTGTTGTCACTGCCAAAGGTGGCAGAACCGGTTATTTTAGTTTAGGGGGAGAAATGACTTTGTACATGGGTGATATTGGTTTTAAATAAATCTTTATTTTCAGTATATGGAACGATCATTTATAAACTGCATTTTGTTCTATGTTGTCTTTTCCTTATGTTAAAATTACTTAGATGATCGTAAACATGTAAATGTGACATTAGCTAAAATGAAAAGAAATTGCCTGGGGGCAAATACTCTTTCAAAGCACTGTAGCTTTTAAAACATGTCCTGTTATTTTTGTTCAGATTCACTCTAATTTGCTTTAGTCTGGTGCCGCTTACACCTGATGTTTAATTTAGTCCTGAAAGCTGGAAGCCATCTCTTACTTCAGCATGTGATAACGAATTTATCGCCCATGTCTCTGACAGCATTAAATTGAAGTGCTGCGTCTTCATTTATTTCCTCTGCTGCAGATCTTATTAACGTTCTACTCAGGGCTTCTTGTTTTGTCCTCGGCTCATTAATAAATAGCTTTTAGTTTAAAGCCTGAAGCACAGAATTTATATTTTTGTCTGTGTCCAGTGTTAGTTTTATTTTTAAGGAATGTGTTAGTGATCAGTCAAAAAGAAGCTTTCGCTCATATATGTTGCACTCGTGCTAGTAGGTTCGCTTGGATGGCGCAGCAGGATCTTGCTGCTATTTCAGCAGTGCATTTGTAAGCATGTGCGAAAATCACGTTGTACTTGACATGCTGTTGATTGCGATATCTCATAGTAGCAATGAAAATTATGTGTTATGCATCACATACTTGAGTGGCACAGCTTCTTAATTTATATCTTAGCATAGAGCTAATGGCGCATAGACATGCAGTTAATTGCGCACACAATATTTTCAGATCAATTAAAAATCCTAAGATCTGTTAAACCAACACAACTGCAGAATATGAATCGTCAGACTGAGAAATTCATCTGCAGATTTTGGGTAAAGCATAATGCAAAGACACGAAGATGTCATGTGAAGTGACAGTTTATTACAGGTCATCACAAACTTACACATCCACTCACTCACTGACATCTAGGGGCAGGTTAAAGCAGTCAATCCAACCTCTGCATGTTTCTGCAACAAAAAACAGAGTGCCAGATGGAAATCTAAACTGGTGTGGAATGAACATGAGATACACCTGTGTCTGTGTCCAAAGTCAGTGTCCAAGGTCAGATTGTTGCTGTGCCACTGCTATGGAGCATACAATCATTGTTTTTGTATTTACTTTAAATTCTTTGCTCTGAGACTTGGGGATCATGCACAGATATTTAAATAAAAGGAAACTACTAACTGGAAAATCATTAGTGGAAGTTACTTGCTTGCTGCCCACTAGTACCTACTATATACTTAACAGTATTTAGGATAGTAATGACAGCCATGGTGTCTAAAAAATCCAAACAAAACCTGCTTTTTATGTTTCAAAACATACAAAAAGCTTGTTTTTAACCTCTTACATATTTCTGGTCTGAATATAATGAGCTGTACAGGGATGTTTTTTTCCACATTGCTAGATGTGTACAGCTTTTGAAGGAAGCTGACAGCTGTGATTACTATTATTATAATTGCTCACCACTGATGTCAATGACTGAAAATAAATGGTTATTTCAGGTTACATACCTTTAAATCTCCAAGTGAGCTTTTGTTAAAATATAATGGAGGGTCATTCATACATCACATGAGCCAATGCATGTCTTTCGTCAATGTGTAATTCTTATTAGAATCTCATGCAAGAAGATTCCTATTTCCGGGAAAGTTGGAGGATGTAAATGCAATAAAAAAAGAATCTGTGATTCGTTAATTCTCTTAATGTGAATCTTTATGTAGCTGACAAAAGTAGAAATAAAAAAATTCTAGCGTTTATTGGAATTATGTAATTCATTGTAGATATGTAAACAATATACAACAAATATAATTTTAAATTCTTAAATTTAGAATGTAATGGCTGCAACCCATTTAAAAAGGTTGGGACAGAGACAAAATAAGAATTAAAAAATTCCACAGTAAGCAGGTGATTTGGTAACAGGTGAGGGAATCATGATTGGTTATAAAAGGAGGTCTGTACAAGCAATGATGAGTCATGGCTCACCACCTTGTTCCAGACTTTATGAGAGAATTGTCAATCAGTTCAAAAAGAGCATGCAAGATTGCAAGTAATTTAGATCGTTTGCCATCTACCATTCGTAATATTGTGAAAAGATTGCGGGAATCTGGAGAAATCCGATCTGAAACTCTGTTACACAAAGAGAAAGCCATATATTAATTCTATACAGAAACACTGCTGAGTTTTCCTGGCCTGAGCTTATCTAAGATGGCAAGTTAAGACAGTGGAAACAGGTTCTGTGGTTAGATGAGTCCAGCTTGTTTTCTGGAAAAAAGGACACTGAGTTATCAGACTGTTATTAACAAAAGCTGCAAAAGCCAGCAACTGTCATGGTATGAAGATGTATCAGTGCACACAGCATGGGTGACTTGTGTATGTGTGAAGGTATCATTGATACAAAGGTATATGTGAAGTCCATGGTTATTTCAGTAAAACAATTCCAGATCTCATTCTGCACATGCTACAATGACATGGCTTCATAGACACAGAGTGCGTGTGCTTGACTGACCTGCCTGCGGTCCAGATCTGTCTCCTATTAAAAATGTAAGGAGAGGAGAATCAGACAACAGCGACCACAGACTGTTGAGCATCTGAAGTCTTGTTTAAAAAAAATGGAAAGTAAGCAGGTGACTTGGTTACAGGTGAGGGAATCATGATTGGGTATAAAAGGAGGATCCAGCAAGAGATCAGACTGTACAAGCAGTGACGAGTCTTGGCTCACCAGACTTCATGAGGGAATTGTCAATCGGTTCAAAAAGAACATTCGTCAATGCAAGACTGCAAGTAATTTAGGTCGTTTGCCAAGAAGCTTTTGCTCATATATGTTGCACTCGTGCTAGTAGGTGCGCTTGGATGGCGCAGCAGGATCTCGTTCGTAATATTGTGAAAAGATTGCGGGAATCTGGAGAAATCGCGATCTGAAACTCTATTACACAGAGAAAGCCATATATTAATTCTATACAGAAACACTACTGAGTTTTCCTGGCCTGAGCTTATCTAAGATGGACCAAAAGACAGTGGAAACGTGTTCTGTGGTCACATGAATCCACATTTTTTGGAAAAAAGGACATTATCAGACTGTTACTACCAAAAGCTGCAAAAGCCAGCAACAGTCATGGTATGAAGATGTATCATGTGCCCACAGCATGGGTGACTGGTATATGTGTGAAGTTATCACTGTTACAGAGGTATATGTGAAGTCCATGATTATTTCAATAAAACAATTCCAGATCTCATTCTGCACATGCTTCAAAGATGTGGCTTCATTGCAGTCCAGATCTCTTTCCTATTGAAAATGTAAGGAGGGGAGAATCAGACAATGGCAGCCACGGACTGTTGAGCATCTGATGTCTTGTATCAAGCAAAAATGGAGAAAAATTCCACAGGCATTTTAGTGTCAATTAGTGTCCTCAGTTCCCAAACCATTATAAAAGTCTCATTAATAGTAAAGCCAATGGGAAAACAATATGCATCTGTTTTAACTTTTGAGTGTGTTGCAGGCATCACATTTTAAATGTGTTTACACTGATTAGCCATAACATTAAAACCACCTTCTTGTTTCTACACTGACTGTCCATTTTATCAGCTCCACTTACCATATAGAAGCACTTTGTAGTTCTACAATTACTGACTGTAGTCCATCTGTTTCTCTACACACTTTTTTAGCCTGCTTTCACCCTGTTCTTCAATGGTCAGGACCCCCACAGAGCAGGTATTACTTAGGTGGTGGATCATTCTCAGCATTGCAGTGACACTGACATGGTGGTGGTGTGTTAGTGTATGTTGTGCTGGTATGAGTGGATCAGACACAGCAGCGCTGCTGGAGTTTTTAAATACCATATCCACTCACTTCTTAATTTCAAACAATGCAATTTATCATCTGGCACAAATCTTTAGTATGTGCACACAGACATGGGAATAACTAAGCCTTTCACTAGTATTGACTTCAGAGGAGGGTTAGAACTCAGGTAACCAAGACCCTTTTGCTGTGCAACTCTCACATTACCTGCTACATTGTCTGCATCTTAACAGATAATAAAAAAATTTCTTGCTAATGCAGCCTGAATGAGAAAGCCTACAAGCTCTAATGGGAATTAACTGCATATAATTCGACATTTATTACTTTTGGTCATAAAAATGTCGTAAAAATTTTCCTCACACTTTTTACTCCCAATTCGTTCTTAGTCTAGTTCTGTCGCCTTAGTTGTTATTGAATAAGCTTGCACTTTTCTGAACGACTAGGTTATTACTAGTAAATTACTAGTGCTTAGACGTTCTGCTATTCCAGTGCCAATTCGCTATGCTTGTAATTTACAATTTCCCTCTCCGCTGCACAGCTCCTTTCAGTAAGCAGTGCATCTTATTAAAGGCGATATAAAGGCCTGTCAGGTCACCGTACTGCAGTTCTCAGTTTGCTGTTGCTTTTAGCTTCATTCTATGTGACTGATTAATATGCCAAACAGGGTTCTCTCAAAATAAATTACTGGCATAATTCAAACAGACAGTTTTTTTACTTTATCAGTTAATATGAATGCATTCTTTTCCATTCTACCTCTCTAAACTTTCACTGCTGGCAGTAATGACGTCACATTCAAGTGTTACCTTTAAAAAAAAAATAATCCACTAAAATTCATTTCATCACTGACTTCCGGGAATCACGTAGTGCCTAATAATTACCTTTTTGGATGTTGCTGTGCTAGGCTCAGTGCCGTTTCTCTCTTTATTGATTTGATTTATACAACATCTGATTCTAAAATAGTATTTGTTATACTGCCTCATTTATAATATGTGAATGTAATACATTGGAAACCAGCTAGTGCTAATATTAAGAGGGGGGTAGCATTACTTAAAATTTATGATACTGATTGGACAATTGCTTTTGTGCCACAGTATGATGATTTTATGTCACAGAGGTCAAATCAGTTAGCAACATCAAATGATGCAGGCACGTAGCTCATTCAAATTGACAGAATGCAGTGGTAACAGAGTAATAGATATGTTTATTTTAATAAATTACTATCCAGACAGATTCTACTATTGCATATGTACAATACTTTGCAGGTGGGCAGAGTAGCTAAAAGTCTCTTATTACTGTACATTAATAAAAAGTATAAAGCAAAGTATTTTATTTGCTTTGTCAGACATGCATAATGCTTGCCTGTAGACTGTTAGCTTACTGGTTGAGAAGAAAGATTGATCTACTATCACTAAAAATATTATTAATAATAAAAAAAGACACTGCACTGACTACATTTCACAGACTCATATGACCTCCAATGCTGACCTTTAACATTTAGTTCACAAATGATTTATGATTAATATTAATGTCCTTTCCTTAAAATGGCTTTGGGAGACAATACTGTGGCATTATACAACATATACAACATAGTTTTTTTGTCAACCTGTAGGAAGAAAATTGAGTTTCCAAAGTATATGAATAAATAAAATTACCTAAAACTGACATTATTTTAATAGCTTTCAACAACAATATATAGTTTGGAGACTAAGGTTTTTTTTTTGCTAGGCCTTTATATTTCTTTTTACATTTACTTCTCAGAGCATAAGCCAAAGTGTTTTTAAAGCCTTTTAAACTACTCAATTCCTTTAAAGTGAATCTTTTGTAGCAAAAGATTGACACTCATTCTGTTCAGAGAGGCTGCCTGGTTTTTCTGTCTTTAATGCATGAAAATGTTAAACATTGTCAGGTGTAAGTGTACCTTTTCCACTGCTCAAATGCTTAGTTTCTGCTGCACTCAGGTTCCATTTTAGCACACATAAAAAAAGCTTTCTTGCATAATGTGTTTTTTTCCCCGCTGTTTTTCCCCTTGAGGTAGTGATTCATTTGTGCTTTTTTAGAGTTCCTATATTACAGACTTTCCCAGTATTTCTTTGTACAGAAGTCCATTAAAAAGATTTGTGTGTTATTTTTTATGTGTACCTAGATTGGTCTTGTTAGACCATACAGAATTAACAACATTCAGAAACACCACGACTTCTCTATACATGAGTCCATCACTGGACTCATGCAAAGTGGAACATGTGCTATGGTCTGATGAATCCACCTTTCAGATACTTTTGCTAAATAATTGACATTGTTCTCTGGACAAAGTGGGATAGGACCATCTGGGTTGTTAACAAAGCAGTTCAAAAGGCAGAATTGGTTTTGCAGGTGTGTTAGTGTCAATGTTTGTTCAGATATGGATAGTATGGGCAATTCGGATACAAAGCTTCCTCTTCATGTAGCTTATATGAATCATGAGCATGCGCTCTATTTTTGATAAGGATTACAGTGGATCTAGAGATTCTGACAAACTTCTGTACTCAGTACACCTGCTGAGTGTAAGATGACTACAGTATTACATAGCTGCTTAAATAGACAAATGTTCCATATTTTAATATAAAGGATCTTGGTCTAACTTGAAAAGCTGGTTTACCATAAACAATTATTGTTTTGATTTGCTGCTGGTGCCTTGCTTTTATTTAATTAAGATCTAACTAGTTTTTAATGCAGCAGCCAAAAAGCAAGCAAGCCCATTAGTCAAATTCACCATGTCAACACCTTTGTACTAAAAGTCATATTTCCTTGAGTTTTACTCTTTCTTGAAGCACAATTTTATTACGATTTTATCTACTAATCAGATGCTAATAAATTTGCAGCCATGGTATACTATTAGCCCTGTGATGAATTGGCACCCTGCCCAAGGTATTCCTGCCATGGCTCCAGTGGTTCCAATTGTTAAACAATAGAGTTCATGCTGAAATTTGAGTCCATATGCTGTAATTAAAATGATCACTCATGTATTTTAGAACCTGCTGGAGAAGTCTGCAGAGAGGGAGACTCGTCAGGAGTATGCACTGGCCATGATTCAGTGCAAAGTTCTAAAACAACTGGAGAATCTGGACCAGCAGAAATATGATGATGAGGACATCACAGATGACATTAAGTTTCTCCTAGAGAGGCTGGGAGAAAGTGTACAAGACCTCAGGTGCCAATCTGTTCAAAATGTTGCTTGTTGACTTTGGATGCTTGTTGTCTTAGTAGATGTTTCCAATTTGTCATTGGTATGAAAGCATGCACTCCACATGGCTGCATTTTTAAATGAATTGTTCATGAGAGCTTTCAATATTTCTCATGCATTATTTTTTCATCTTTTCTTTATTGCTTAGCTCATTTGATGAGTACAGTTCTGAGCTAAAGTCCGGACGGCTGGAATGGAGTCCAGTGCACAAGTCGGAGAAGTTCTGGAGAGAGAATGCTGTCCGTCTGAATGAGAAAAACTATGAACTGCTCAAGTAAGTAACTAACTGAACTAAATAAGATTTATTCTTATTACTAATTAGAGTAAGGGGCTAACATTACATTTGATGCAGTGCATTTACATTTAATGTGTTTTTATTTGTTTGGCAGAATAAAAATATATGCAGTTAGGTCCTCTAAAGTAAAATAAATTGTTAAATTTCAACTCATTGGTTTACTAATTTTAATAACAAAAGTTTTAAAATATTTTATTAAAGAGTTCTTAGTGGGAGTATGACTGAGTCAGCATTGAGGTTCACAGATCTAAGCCAATTGCATTTAATGTCCATGTTATTAAAGGATGATTAGGTGCTCAACCCTGAGTTAGCTTGTTATCTGCGTTGTTAAGTACTTTATAAGTCATAATGAATATAAGAATGTCTATTGAGACCCTAAGAACAGAATTCATTTTAATACCTCTGGCATATTTGAACTAATGCATTAGTAATTAACTTAAACGCTAGGGCACATATATAAAAAACAACTATTATTGTTATGTTTTGCTGCTATTCAAGAAATCACAGGCCATATTATGATTGATGTAAAGCTGTACTTCAAAATCTACCCACGAACAATGCACGGTAGTGTACTGACAGTTATGCTGGCCTGCTGACTTGGCTAGGGTTAAACAAGGGCTGCATCCCAAATAAAATTTTAAATACTGTCTGTCAGAACAGTATCAACCATTGTTAATGCAAAAAAATAAAATACGAATTAGCACAATATATCCTAATGGTAAGGTGCTCGGGTGGCGCAGTGATCAATGCCGCTAGCCCGACTCTGCTGAGATCCGAATCACTGAGTTACCGCTGCATTGTAAACATGATGTAAACAAAAGCAAAGTAACAGGTATAATTTTAAATGGGCTATAAAGCAATTCTAAGGCTTTAGGACTCCACCAACCACAGTAAGAGACCATTACCTTTAACCAAAGAGACATTTAAGAGACTAGGCCAAAGCTGATACTGGTGTTGGACAACTTCAATATTGAATGCATTTCCCCCTAAATAAAGAAAATTATGTTAAACACGTGGTGTATTTATTCATGTTTGGGTACTAGCATGTTTTTTTGTATCTAATCATTATTTTGTGTGGTAAATATGCAATGGCCGAAGGAATCAAAACAGTGTAGTCACAGCACTGTACGTTGCAGGCTATGCAACTGTCATATTTTTGGACTTTTATTACCTGGCTTTAATGTGTTTATAAATGAGTCTCTAGTGTGTGAGAACATAAAAGGTATGCATGAGGAGGTTTATGATGATTGTACGTTTGTGCCAGGATTCTCACCAGGCTGTTGGAGGTTTCTGATGACCCTCAGGTTATTGCTGTGGCTGCTCATGATGTGGGAGAGTATGTGAGACATTACCCTCGGGGCAAAAGGTAAGCCTGTTTAACACTCATCAACACACAACACTAAAACAAGGTCACTATAAACAGGTCAGTGACGTGACATGCATTCATGTCCAGGTCCATTATTTTCCTTTCAAAAAATGTACGCATTAATGCATTCTAATAAAATGAGTTCAGCAAGGAGTTACTAAAGTATATAAATAAATACATAAATAAATAATTAAATATTATTAAATATTTTCCTGTGAGGTCACCACAAAAAGTGCACATTCTCACACTGCTCAGAAAAAGCTCTTGTCAATGCAGGAAGCTAAATGCTCTTCATGAACATTTACTAGTGTGAGTCACCTCTGGTACTAGCACCAAAGTGAGTACTTTACGTCTTGTGATTGTGTTACAGTTTTTCTTTCCATTGTTTCTAGTTCTGATTGAGTCACTGATTATGGGGACATTTGGTGCTATGCACGTTGTCAATTTTATAGCATCTTACAATTTGATGCATTTTCAAACAATACTTGATGCATATTAGTATATATTGTTTAAATATTATAGTTTTTTACTTGTGTGTTATGAATTTAAATGTGATATCTAATCTGGCTAGTTTCGAACTTACAAATCAAATCAATTTTATTGTCACGTCACATTAACACAGGTGTGAAAGGTGAGTTAAAATCTTAGGTGCATAGTCCCTTACAGTTGTAAATACACATTAAGTACAAATTATACACATTGACTTCCATACACTAGCACCATCTGTTCAATATGTACAGGTTATTGTTTACAAGCTATTAATGTACAGATGTACAAAGATTACAGTATGCTGTACTGTGAGTCTGTGATTAGGGAAAGAAAATGAGGAATGTAAATATTTATAGCAGGATATACAGGGAGGAGGATAATTATTGTATAGTCCAACATGTTCAGGTATTTTACAAGATATAAATTATATATTATACTTATGCAGGTGTGGTTAATATGTAAAGTAAAGTAGTAAAGTGCAGAGTGCAGAATGAGTTGTATGGGGTGTTATAATGTGGATTGTTTATGGAGATCACTGTATTGATGATGAGGAGTGTCCCTTACTGTTCAGCAGCCTGATGGCCGGGGGGGGAAGCTGTCTTGACTGAACCGGCTGGTTCTTGACATGATGCTCCTGTACCTCTTGCTGCTCGGCAGCTGTGAGAACAGGAAGAGGCTTGGGTGGGCGGTGTCTTCTATAATTCTCCCAGTCTTCCTCAGGCAGCGGCTGGTGTACAGTTCTATGACAGTTGAACTTTGGTAATATGCTGGGCTGTCCGTACAACCCTCTGCAGGGCTTTCCTCTCCAGAGCAGTGCAGCTCCCATACCAGGCAGTGATGTAACCTGTCAGTACACTTTCCACAGTTCAAGTGTAAAATGTCCTGAGGTTGCGGGGATTCATGCCAAACCTTTTGAGCCGTCTGAGGTAGAAGAGGCTTTGTTGTGCCTTCTTTACCAACCGTGTGGTGTGTTCTCTCCATGTAAGTTTCTCTGTGATATGAACCCCGAGAAACTTGAAGCTGCTGACCCTCTTTACAGTGGCTCAGTTGATGGTGATAGGGGTGTGCACTTTCTCCTGCTTTCTGAAGTCCACTATCAGCTTCTTGGCCCTGCTGACATATAGAGAGAAGTTATTTTCCTGGCACCAAATTTGATGATGACATTGGAGCTGTGACTGGCTGTGCAGTCATGTTTGTGTAAGCAGTAGAGAATGGGACTCAAAACGCAGCCCTGCAGAGCTCCGATGTTGAGGGTCAGTGAGGAGAAGGTGATGCTGCCCATCTTAACCACCTGCCGTCGACCTGTCAGGAAGTTCAGGATCCAGCTGCACAGAGAACGCAAAGCTTAATGTCAAGTCTCGAGGGAACAATGGTATTAAATGCTGATCTGTACTCTACAATCAGCCTTCTCACACGTGTGTCCTTTTTGTCTAGGTGGGAGAGGGCAGTGTGTAGTGTCAGGCTGTTGCATCATCAGTGGACCTGCTCTGTCTATAAACAAACTGCAGTGGGTCCAGGGTTGCAGGGAGTGAGGAGCAGATCTCTGACCAGCCTCTCAAAGCACTTGCTTATGATAGAGGTCAGAGCAACTGGGACAATGGTGGCACAACTGGGAGGAAGAGAGAGAGGTTGAAAATGTCTGTAAACACTCCTGCTAGCTGATCTGCACAGACTTTAACAACACGTCCAGGAATGTCAAAAGTTCTGGCTGCCTTGTGGGTTTTAACGCTCTTAAAAGACACATAGACAGTGAGTGGGTTAGATTCAGAACCCGCTGGGCTTTACAGGAGCATGATTTGCCTCAAAACAGCCGTAAAAAAGCGTTTACCTCGTCTGGAAGCACAGCACTGATCTTGACTTGTTTTACATTGTCTGAATGTTTTGTAACATTTTATTAAAACATATATCTTTGTAGCTACAGCACAACTTTTTGTTATCATGTATCTCTTTTCAGAGGCTAAAAATAGTCTAAAACTAGGTGTTACTGAACTAATGTGAGTCTCGCTTGAAGGCCTGGCTAAAATTTGGTTTGAGTCACCCTTTGAAAACTCTTAAAATGATTTCCATTGTGCCTACACACAGCCATGAGAGGTTGGAGAAACTAGACTACATTTTTCTTTTATAAGAATGTATCCGACTTCTGATTGTAGCCATTGTAATGAGGAATCTTTTATGTCATTGAACACACTCAGAGAAGTGGCCTGGCAAATTACTGTAGCTTTATGTCAAATTCTTTATGGTGGGCATAGTTCTGAGGTATGTTCAGTGTTCTATGTAAGACTTGTATATAAAACAGCACACTTGTATATATAAAACACAATATGAGAGTAATGTTAAATGAATTATGGGACTGGACATTTTTGAGAAGCAGTGTAAACATCGTACAGTGAGTAAAACCTCTAATACAAAGGGTGGAAATAAAGTGTTCATAGATCAGTTATTCCTGCACTGTGTGAGCGGGAAGCTGAAAAGGCTCTCGGATGGGTTTATTGCAAATTGCCTGTGTGACTCGTCAGCAATTAGCAAATGAGGCATTGTGTAATTTTAATGTAGTGCTTTAATGCTCAGCAGTATTACTCTTGAAATTGAATATGTTGAATTAACTCTAAGAAAGCAGAATTGTCATTTTCACAGCGATGAAGTCTGGACCTGTATTTTTCTCAGTCAGGCCTCAGATTCAAATATTACATTGTCAGCCAAGATTGAGTGCCACTTATAATGTCTTTCAGAAGCATAGTCCAAGCATGAGTGCAGCTTTGCTACTGAAAGCCCTTTGACCGTATTGATTAGCGTTAGCTTTGCTTGAGGGTCCAGCTGTTGCCCTTCATTGTTTCTACTTCTCAGTTTGATGACAGGGAGACAAAGCATTCCATCATCATTCCACCATTCCAAGCGCTACATTAATCCTAATCTGCTGCTCTATATATTCTTGCTCTGTCTCTGTATGTTGTTTGAATGTTTACTGTATCTCATACATTGCATTATCTTGTAGTTTTGACAAGAACTCAATCTCTTTCTTTCTGTCTCTTTCGGTCATCTTAGGGTGATTGAACAGCTAGGCGGGAAGCAGCTGGTAATGAACCACATGCATCATGAGGACCAATTGGTGCGCTACAATGCCCTCCTGGCGGTGCAGAAGCTCATGGTGCATAATTGGTAGGTCCCTCTTTTCTCAGCAGTAGATTAATTTTATGTGTTTGAAAAGTTTGTCACAGATTTTAAGGAGCTCTGGGTGGTGTTTATGTAATACATCACAGCTAAAGCAAATTAAAGTATAAATAAATTAAAATAAAGGGCGGTTATTGAGAAGACTAGAAGTAGGTTTTAAGATCAGCAATACTGTATAAATGGTATTGATAAAATAATTGTGACATGACAGTGTTACCAAAATATCCTACTCTAAAATACTACGTTATTAATTTTCTTTGTTCATTTGCTGCATCATTTAACTGATAAAGACTTCATTCCGCTCTGCGGAACAGTTTAGAATTAGAAATAATTTTTTATGGGGTTAAATATTTCCATTAATATGTGTATGTCATGTCAGTCTTGGGATCTTAATGGTTTTTGCAACTGTTATTTTTCTGTGAGTTCATTGTGTGAGTTTTTCTGCTGGGTCAAAACAATCTATATAAATACAACACACAGTGTTGCTCAGCTTGTTTTATATTAGTCCCTTGCTATCGACAATTATCAACAAGGCTTTGAGACAGTTCTGTTTGGATTCTAAACACTCTATTAGATTTAAAGTTCAACTTAATTCGAGTTCCTGCACAGCACTGACCTTTAAGTAAAGTTCACATACTGATAATGTTGGGAAGTACATTCCTAAAGCTTAATTTAACTTTTTTTAAAGAACTTTTTAGAAAGTCTTGATATAAAACAAATGATCTGTACATATAATGATTTACAGTTCCAATATCTGTCTATGCCATAAAATAGCCAATATGTTGCTGGCAATAAACCCAAACAAACGAACAAGAATCTTTAAAAAAATCTTTTTTAAACTTTTTTTAATTATTTTGTTTATTTTCGGAAATGCACCAATTCACCAGGAAGCAAAACAACTGCTGTCCTTTAAACATACTTTTGATTATTGTGGCCAAAAAACCCTCAGCCTTTGTTTTATCTGATTACAAAGCATTTTCTATCTCAGTGTAATCAGCGACAAAATAAAGCTTGCCAACTTTAAAATAGGGGCTTCATTTTTGCTTGACAGTCCATGCCAATGTTAAGCTTGCTTGACTGTCTAAACCTGTTCCCAAATTGCATCTGTGCATTTGAACAAATTTCCTCTGAGCATAAAAATTACAGATTCTTACAGTGTTTCTTTCTGATGCTGGAAAACAGGCAGACTCCAGCCCCAGCAGGCCTCATCATAAATCGAGTTGTGAATGAAAAATAATTGAGAATGGAAATATAGAACTAATGAAATGGATAAGGAGTATTACGTGTACATATTATTTCAGCACAAAACTCTTTGTATCATGCTGCCTGTGGAGCAGTGGAGAGCTGTTGTGTTCTGTATACTGTCCTGTATATTAAATAGTGTCCAGAACAGTCTGTTACACCTAACTGCAATGCCAGAAAAAACATTCTGTACAAATTGGGTATAACATCCCCTTTTTGAAGTTATCAAATGCAGGGAGGACATAAGATTACTGATAACACTCTGCTGCCGTGTAGTGAGGGTTCAGTCCTTTAACACTTGGGACAGTAGCTATGAAAAAATTCATAGTTTTGTTGGTAACTGTGCTGCCATGCAGTTATTGCTTGTTTGAACAATTTATCTCAGTCCTTTCTGTGTGTTTGTGTGTGTGTTCAGTTGTTTCACACAGTTTCACAGTTGTTTTAAAGTCAGTTGGCAGCCCTCCACTTACATAAAACCTCTTCCAGCGTGCCCTTTGGCAAGAGACTATTGTTCCATATTGCAGTTAAGTTGGAACAATAGTAAAAAAAAAACAGTGAGGATGTAACTGTGCCAGCTGATGCTCATTAAAAGTTTAACATAAAAGTGATTTGCTTGCTTTCTAACCTTTAAGTATACACCCCACCAGCTTTTTTTAAACCTCATGTGATTATGTATTTGAATGAGTGTTTTTCAGTCTCTGAGTTTGAAAATTTTTAAAACATGAGGGTAAAACATTAATAATGAATGACTGTTTTTGCTTTTATTTGATATAGATCTTTATTTTTCAAATATCCAGCACATGAGCATGTGCCAGCCTAGAATAGTTTTCAAGAATCAGATCACTGTTGAAACAGATATTCCAGATGTTGCAACAAAGATGTTGCTATGAATTATAAGATGCTGGAACATGGGTGTTGCTCTTCATAGCCAAACAGGTTTTACATCATCATGGGTCAACAGGCTGGCATGCAAGAGAAAAACATCTACTCCAAGGTTGGTTTCTTAAAGCTCAGTTGGAGTTTGTTGCTGGTTGCATAGACAAAGAAAAAGCCCTTTGGACCAAATACTGCAAATACTTTCAATACGAAGTATATGGAACAATTTTTACTATTGTTCCGACTTAACTGCAAATATGAAGTATTTGAAACAATGGTCTCTTTGCCAAAGGGCACGCTGGAAGAGGTTTTATGTAAGTGGAGGGCTGCCAACTGACTTTAAAACAACTGTGAAACTGTGTGAAACAACTGAACACACACACAAACACACAGAAAGGACTGAGATAAATTGTTCAAACAAGCAATAACTGCATGGCAGCACAGTTACCAACAAAACTATGAATTTTCCCCTAGCTACTGTCCCAAGTGTTAAAGGACTGAACCCTCACTACACGGCAGCAGAGTGTTATCAGTAATCTTATGTCCTCCCTGCATTTGATAACTTCAAAAAGGGGATGTTATACCCAATTTGTACAGAATGTTTTTTCTGGCATTGCAGTTAGGTGTAACAGACTGTTCTGGACACTATTTAATATACAGGACAGTATACAGAACACAACAGCTCTCCACTGCTCCACAGGCAGCATGATACAAAGAGTTTTGTGCTGAAATAATATGTACACGTAATACTCCTTATCCATTTCATTAGTTCTATATTTCCATTCTCAATTATTTTTCATTCACAACTCGATTTAAGTTTTAGATGAGGCCTGCTGGGGCTGGAGCCTGCCTGTTTTCCAGCATCAGAAAGAAACTCTGTAAGAATCTGTAATTTTTATGCTCAGAGGAAATTTGTTCAAATGCACAGACGCAATCTGGGAACAGGTTTAAACAGTCAAGCAAGCATAACATCATCATGGACTTAGAGGCTGTCATGCAAAAAGAAGTCCCTATTTTAAAGTTGGCACCTTAAAGCTCTATTTTGTTGCTGATTACACTGAGATAGAAAATGGTTTGTAATCAGATAAAACAAAGAGCAATAAAAGTGGCCATTCTCTCAAATCAGTGGCCATTCTCTGATTGCAGGATACTGTTGGTTTTATATTTTTGTTTGGCGAACAATTCCTCTCCTAGCACTGAGAATAATGTATTTAAAAATCCCAGCAGCACTGCTGCACCTGCTACACAAATACAACACACATGTCATAACCATGTTAGTGTCATTGCAGTGCTGTAAATGATGTACCACCCAAAACAACATCTTGCCAGGGGGACCTCTGGGCTTCCCTTTTGATTGATAAATGGCAAACAGGGGTAATAAGCTTTGAATACCCACAAACAAATACTTAGTGGGAAAATAGTTGGTTTAAATTGTGTCAGCCAATCTATGTTTCAGGAAAGTGGAGCTTACTGTACTAAATAGTAAATACTAAGGGTTGGTTTCACAGACAGGGATTAAGCCTAGTCCTAGACTACACAGCATTTTGAATGAAGATTCTCCATTTAAAGCAAAATGTAATCCTGGACTAGCCTTAATCCCTGTCTGGGAAACCAACCCTAAATGTTTAATAAGTGTACTTCACATGGTTTAGCTTCATACCGTATGGAACATAGGATGGAGTTTGATAGGCGGTAAGAAACTCACTTGATGATGATATCCGTATGAGTTAAAATCAGCAGACATGTCAAATAAGTTTGAGGTTGTTTCTTGCAAGTGAAAAGAACATGTAAAACTGTAACGGGACGAGCGGCTTCTGCCGCTACTGTGGGAAATAGAAAGCGCCCAGCGGCACGCCGTAGTTTGAAATAACTACATTTCCCACAGACCGCCACGCTCATCAGCAAAGATTTGCAGCACCTGGGTTCGCTGCTATATTAATGCGCGTTCCCAACAGCGTGGTGCTAAGTCTTTGAATTGTTCACTGACAGAGCCGGTACGGTATCGGGTTTACCCGAGAGGTATTTTGTGTTTGTTTCTAGAATATTTCGATAGAAAGAAACAGTATACTTAGAAAAGGAAAAAGAAGTGAAAGAAAGAAAGAAAGAAAGAAAGAAAGAAAGAAAGAAAGAAAGAAAGAAAGAAAGAAAGAAAGAAAGAAAGAAAGAAAGCAAGTTTCAAACGTGAACAGCGTTGCCGAGGTGATTCGGGGCTGTCACATTTCTCTCTCGCTTTAGTTCCGTGCATCAAGCACACATCCGCTATCAGAGTTATCAGGATAACTCACACGCTGAACCTTTATTTTATTTTGAGAGTTTAATCATTATTTTTATGTAGTGTGTACCTTAGTTTAGTTCGTAGGCGCGTTTGTTACGCCATAGGAATCACAGGCAGATAAGCTGAACAATCTGCCGTTCACTACGCTGAGTGTATAGCGCAGTGGGCAGAGTGCAGCGCGTTTAATCTACCGTCCTCGGTTCGAATCCCGCGTAGGGTGAAAACCAAAGTAACAAAAGCACTACCATTCTTGTTCATACATTTTCCATCCTGCACAGTGGGTCCAACTCATGTGTTTGTGAATGATAAAAGTAAATAAAATAAAAATAAATAAATAAATAATAAAATCACCTCCACTTTATTATTCACCACACACCACCCCCTTACATAAAACAAAATGTTAAATTTTTTTAAAAGATAGAAACTTAGATTCAGCTGTAGCATCAGGAGAAATCTCTGTACAGAATATAAAATAAATAGTTAATGATTAACTAAATGCAACATAATTGGGCTGCTGTTACCGATGTAAAAAGGCTGCAGAAAAGCAGAACATTATACCACAAACACCTCCAAAACACCTGACTGAAATGGAAAGTCATTTCTGAAACTTATTTTATAGGTTTCACATGTGTTGAACTCTTCTGAAGTTAAGTGGGTTTTAGACAACGGTGGATTAAATTTTGTTGAATTTCAATGCTGTTGAAAGCCAAATATCTTTCATGACTGAGCCCAGATGCTGAATCTCAATAAAAGAATGCCAACTAGCCTCATGAGACTACTACCGTCTCACAATGCTGTAAACTGCTTTTAAACCAATTTACATAAAATACATATAAAACAGTTTTTTTGTTAGTGGGATCCATTGTGATGCAGCCTGCAGTGCAGACATAGATATTATAGTCTCTCATATAGGAAGTCTTTTCATTTTAGACTCATCAGTCTGTAATTCATTCTGTAAATCATAGGTTGTTTGACCAAGCTCTAATGGTTTTAATCAAATGGATATGGATTTTTTGCCATTACTGCAGTAACAAAGTAAATGGTTCTGAGGATTGAGTATTGATCGGTGGTAATTGCAACGTGCAGCTATGTTGTTAAATATTTTTACTTTTAAATTGCAATCATTCCAAATTATTCTACATTGGTCCTTTTTTGCTAGTGCTAGTGTTGCTGTTGAAGCAAGATCGTACCTGCTGTGCCCAATTCTCTGAGGTGATTAAATAGCAAATTATGTTTATCCTGCTCTCTGTCTGATGACTGTTAGCAGATTGAACTAAGGTCATTAGTTGTGGTGCTGTTGGATGGCTGACAGGTGTTTTTTCAAGGCAGGAAAATGATCTGTTGTCACTGTGCTATGATAAATTTTCGATGAGAACAAAATCTGAAAATTGATTGTAGAAGCTCGAAGCTTTTGATTGGCTTTATATGTTTGTGAATTAAAGTGATTGGATTTTATAGGGTAAGAATTACAAGCACCATATTTTTGTTATTAGTGCCTGGTTACACTAAATAGCATGTTGTCATGGCAGCCAGGTTATTAGATAGTCAGAGTGTTAAAGGGTGGGTCCCACACCTGCAAGACTTAAAAATGAACCTAAATATGCAAAATGTTTAAACAAGGTAGAATAATACAGTAAAAAAAAGTGATAAAGGGAAGATAACTGAGATGGACATAATAACAGAATAACAAACAGTCTGCAATGAAGAATAGGAATAGAAAAGGGATAAATAAAAACTGGTTGTCACCCTGATGCTGGATTAAGCCCCAAGGTAAATCCGGTTGCCAATAGAGAAGCTTTCATCAAGTTGCAGGTTAATGTCATTAAAGAGGAAATGACATGTCAATAATCTGCGCCTCCATGTCCCCTTTGCTTGCTATATTTGGCAAGGCAGGAGAACAAGATTCTATAACTGAGCCCCCTGCTGATCTTGGCTCAGGTTGGCCTGCTACACAAAAAAGTGTAAGAGAAGCAAGGATGGAATAAAGAAAGAAGAAATTTTGACAGTTTGCTAAAACAAATTTAACAGGCCAGTCAAGTGTTTTAGTAGACCTGGTTGAGCTCAAGATACATTTGGGATTTGAGTTACATTCTTAGGAGAGCTTAAGGCTTGTCAGAATTTTTTTATCTTTAGCTAAAGTCACTTAAAACATGATCACTGTTGAAAAAGAGAAAATAGCTTTCACTACAGACACTGATTTCCCATTAATACTTTACAATCCCAACATCCTTTGTCCTGTTTTTACTCTGGGTGGAAAAAAAATGTAGGGATTACTACCAAATTTACTTATTACTGCAGGACGAGTACTAACATTGTAATTAGTTTTATTTTAATTATTTTAGTATTTCATAATAACAGTCCAATGGATGTTTTTAATTAAGTTCATAGTAAGCTTTTTAGAGTTCCCACAGCAGATGGTGTACCTTTCAGAGGGATTTCACAGTAAACTGTACCAACTTAAATACCTGGTGACAACTGGTGTAACATTATTCAAAGGCTTTGTCCCAAATAGCTTTAAATTGCTTTGGTCTTGCTTTCAAATGCATACTTAGTAATGTATCAAAACTATATGGGTAAGGCGCCCAGGTAGCACAGCGGGATATTCCGCTAGCACACCAGCGCCGAGATTCTAAACACCCCGGTTTGAATCTCGGCTCTGCTACCGGTCGGCTGGGTGCCATCTAGCGGGCCTGCCGCAGACACAAAATTGGTCACCATGTCTGCTGGGTGTGGAAATGACCGGACTAAGTGGGTGGGGTCTTCAAATGCTGTGTAAGGACTCTGGTTAGCAGGCCGAGGCACCTGTGCAGAAGCACAGGCGTAAACAAGGAGTCCGCTAGGACTGCGCATGTGTCGGAGGGCACGTGAGCAGCAATATACCCTCCTCGAACGCAATCAGGGATCCACAGCAGTGGAAGACAAAATGACTACGCTAAATCACAACCTGAGGTATTTTACAATACAGCTATTATTCTTATGGACATGAATCCATAAAATTAATATATACAATGCTTTTAATCTCACTTAAAAAACATTGTTCACTGTCATTTCTGATGACAGAGCACACCTTCATTTGTCATGTATACATATACAAGAGTACAGTACAATGAAATTCTTTTTTTTTTTTCTTTTTTTTTCCATATTCCAGTTGAGCAGACAGGGATAAAGGGCCTTGCTTAAGGGCCCAACAGTGGCTGCAAAGCAGAGTCTGGATTTAAACCGACAATCTTCCAACTGAAAGCCTAAAGCTCTACCCACTAGGCTACCACTGTCCAATTTCTGTGACAGTATAAGCTGTTTCGGAGGCTGACCTGCCTTTCTTGTACATTTTTAGCCTTTGGGTCAGCTAGGCTGTTCTATGCTAAATCCTATTATATCACAAACCCTATTCATATCTCTATAAAGGCTTAGTGTGTGAAGGAGGTATTTTGCTATTATTAGCCTCATCTTGATGGGCAGGAAATCCTGATCGTAATTCTGGACTGCAGTGCTGGAATACTCCAAGTTATTACTGGCATAATCAGTAATGATTACAAGTCCTTATTTTTTGGTCAAGAAGAGTTGTCAGCTGCTAAAAGAGGAGATGTAAATGGATCACATTCATGTTTTATGCATGGTACAGGCACAGCTGTATGTAGATTCTCCTCTGGGTTTATTTAACAAGTTTTGTTTTTGCACAGTGACATTCATTTAAATAATTCATTTTACTCATCCCAAGAAACTGTACAGAGAAAAAGGAAATTATGGTTTTATAAGGTTAATAATATTTCTAAGATTGTATTGTTTTAGTTTTACCTACCCCAAATATTCATACTTTTGAATTGTTTGCCACCGTAAACCCCATTGTTTTGGCACCACCACATGATATACACTGATAAACCAATACAACAGTATCACCCCCCAAAAATTTACTCTGCACAGCTTATTTCCGAACATGTGCATGTTACAGAAGGGGAAATATTAAATGTTGGAATGGTAGTTACCTGTACTATACATGTTGAATGCAGCAGATCTAACCAGCATAAAGACTTGAGTTACTCTAATAACAGCCAAATCATTTTGGCCAGTTGCCTGGGTTGAAGCATTTTTGAAACTTCAAGGGGTGCTCACAGGTACCCACCGACAGTGGTTCAAGGTGCCAATATTCATTAATGCCAGATGACAAGAAGGCTGTGGCTCTGGTACATACCAACAGAAGAGCTACTGTGGCTCAAATAAAAAAAAACATTTTTTATTCTGGTGGTGATGAGACTGTCAAGTCAAATCTTTCTGTAAATGGAGCTACATTGTTGCAGGCCAGTCCAAACACCCTTGCTAATTCCTGTCCACAGTCGATAGCATCTACAATGAGCACACATCTGAACATTGAAACAATGGATGAAGACCGGCTGGCCTAACAAATCCTGTTTTCTCAGTATCATGTGGACAGCCGGGCACGTGTGCATCCAGGCGAACAGCTGGCACCTGGATACACTTTAGGATGAGCCACCCCGCTTTGTACATAGTTTCTTCATCCTAATCATTTATATTGTTGTTTTTTTATTACTTGTGTGGTGTGTCTGGGTGGATGATAAGATAGGACACATGCACCATCATTTAAAAGCCCTCCAGTGGGTCTGAATGACTTGTGATTCATAGCTGCACTATATGATATTCTTACACACAGGTGTACTTGTTATTTATTAGCCTTAACTAAAGAACAGATGCATATTGTCACAGTTGTTGCTATGGATTCAGGCGTTCAGCAGATGGTCAAGGCTGGAGCTGCTGAACTACAGTGTTTATATATAGCCCAGGTTTTCTTCAACGGATGACGTGTTCCATCACTGGCATTGACACGTGTCTAGTGAGATCTTGTTAAATTTGTATTAATGAGGGATTAGTTGTGCTACTTCATACAAATTAAAAGCAAGCTGCCGGACTTTGTGTCATTTGTAACCATGGCTGAGCTCTCTCTGTGCTGCTGAGCAGATAAACATAGATTGTGAACTCTATCTGAACAGGTCATGAAGCTCTTTAGCTCTTGCTGGGTGTGCGTGGTGTTTGGACTTGTGTTGCTATTGAGGTGGAGTACTGCTGGAGCCCCATCATGACGGCGCCACAGCTCTCTCTGGGTTTATTATGGATGTGCAGCAGCATGCTCTTGCCACTTTTGTTTACTCTTTTGCCCCAGTAGCCATTTGATGGGTTTTCTGTTTGTATAGAATTTTCATGCAGGAACTTAAAATGCATTGATTTTTTATATTCATTTTATCCGAATAGTTTATTTTAGAACTATTTGGATAAAAAAGAAAAGTAAAAAATATTTTGCTATATTTTGCTATATTTTTTGTTAAATTTTTTGTTACTAATTAAATTAAAACTACATTTCATTACATTACATAGTAAAATGGAAAGAAATTTATTCTTTTAAGTGTGTGAACTGTTTAAGCACTATTTATTTATTTTTTTGACTTCCACTTTGAATCATTCTGGTCCGCATACCAGATTTGTTGCAGTTTTCACACCAGATAAGATGCTCTTCCTGACGCAACCCTTCTTAAGTTTTATCCAGGATTTGCACCAGCACTATGCACACTGACCAGTGCACCTCCCAATGGCTGGGCTGGCCAGCCACCCACATCACCTCCAATATAGCCAATCATGTCTGTGTAGACACCAGTCAACAGTGGGCTAGTGTATTTTACTGCTGCACCACCAGAGCAAAAAGTAAAAAAAAAAAAAAAATAAAAAAAAAAAAAAATATATATATATATATATATATATATATATATATATATATATATATATATATATATATATATATATATATATATATATATATATATATATATATATATATATATATATATATATATATATATATATAGAGAGAGAGAGAGAGAGAGAGAGAGAGAGAGAGAGAGAGAGAGAGAGAGAGAGAGAGAGAGAGAGAGAGAGAGAGAGAGATTTTTTTATTTTTAAAAAAGGAACTTTTATTCAACAAAATGAACAATGGCATTAAATTCTTTCAGTGAGACATTTCATTCAAATACCCTATAAGCACTTAACTCCATGGGCTGGCGAGGATTAGCTCCCCCTCCTCCACACTACAGAGAATATCATTATGGCACCACTCCATCTCAAAACCTTTAACATTGTCCATAGCTCTGTAGAAGCCAAACTCAAGAGTGATCCTTGACTTCACCAGAGCCAAGAACAACGGTACGACCTGCCAACCAGATTTGTTCTCTATTTTATTTCTTTTGGATTTATAGATTGCTAATTTTGCCTCACCAACTATAAAATTTAGCAGTTGCCATTTGATACGATCTTTCTGACCATAACCAGCACCGTAGATAAAAGCTCCAGGGTTAAAAGCCACCCCACACTTCAGAAATAAAAAGCTCAATGTGTTGAAGAGGGAGTTAAGCCTTGAAAATTCTAAAAAAACAGTGAAAAACTGTTTCTCTAAGCCCACAAAATGGACATGTGTCGCTGACCTCCGGATTGATAGTGGAAACAAACGCATTAACAGCTAAAACCCCATGTAAAATTCTCCACTGGAGATCACCAGACCTCTTTGAAAGAGGTGGTTTGTACAGTACTCTCAGGCCGCCTGTCCATCTCCACCCCCAACTTGTCCCTTCACACCGTGTCAGGCCGACCATTCAACACTACTTTATTAAAAACTTTTACACAACATTTGTAAAAAACCTGGCCTGACACAGTGTGGAAGTCCATGTCTTGAAGGTTCGAGATCTCCAACAATGGACCTGAAACATTGTCCAACTTAGGTGTAACAGCTGTCTTCGGAAAAGGGTCTCGTTTGTCAGGCACTACGCTCCCATTTCTATAGTTGTGTAGCATTGACAGTTCTTCTACTGAAAGTTTTTCCTTCCAGGCATCAACAATAGTTTTGGTGTGTCGTATGGATCTCTGCCCTAGCACAGCCGTCACAGCCTGGATATCCTCCAAGCCCGGTCCTGCAGTGTCCACCAGGTCCTGTAATTTTACCATCCTTGGGGCACATAGCCTCTGATTGAGGGCTGGTATACCGTTGCTTAACACATCCAGACGAGCCCCTTTAATCAAGGGCTCTTCCAGCAACCAGTGGAGTGAGTTGTTTTCCAGCCTTTGAGTCCTAAAAAGTCCCCATATTTTAAAAAGTCCACGATAAAAAATGGGTAATCCATTTAAGTGTAATTGCTTGTAGTCCATAAAAAATAGTGCATTGTCCAGACCCAGTCCATCAACTGTATGTAAAATTGTGTTAGCCACCTCTCTCCACACTAAGTCTGCAGAACCTGTCAAGAATTTCTGCAGAAACTGTAGATGAAAAGCAGCCATTCTGCTAGCAAGATGCACCAGGCCTTGCCCCCCTTCCTGCCTTGGTAGGAATAGTACACCTTGTGGTACCCAGTGCAGACGATCCCAAAAAAAATCCACCAAAATCGCTTGCAGCCGAGACAGCAGGCCAACAGGAGGGTCCACACAGGATAGTCTATGCCAAAGTGCTGAAGCAACCAAATTATTAGTAACGAGCACTCCCTCTAAAAGACATTTGACTATGTATCCACTTCCACCTTGCTAATCGGCCTTTCATTTTTTCTACTACACCTACCCAGTTTGCCTGCTGTGAGCCCAGGTACTTTATCCCCCCTCTTTTCCAAGCCATATCAGCTGGTAGCAAAGGCAGCCCCATTGCCCACTGCCCCACTGCCAGTGCCTCGCTCTTTGCCCAGTTTACCTTTGCTGCTGATAGAGCCCCAAAATCTTGAACAATAGAAACTACACTATCAATGTCTTTCTGCCCCCTCACCATTACCATTACATCATCAGCATATGCTGATATTTGGTGATGAATGTGTTTCTCATGGTCCAAAACAACACCATCAATTGTGGAGCGAAGCTTGCTCAGCAGTGGTTCAATGGCAATGGAGTAGAGCATACCAGACAATGCACAGCCTTGACGTATACCCCGAAGAGCCTTGAATGGAGCACTCAATCCACCATTAATTTTTAAAAACACTTTCAATGTCATGGTACAATACCTTTATCATGCTAATGAAAGATGGCCGAAAACCTAATGTTTCAAGAGTCAGCCATAGGTACTGATGCTCAACTCTATCGAAGGCCTTCTCCTGGTCAATCGAAATGAGACCAAAGTCAAGCCCCTGAGACCTGGAAATCTCCAGAACATCTCTAACCAAGCAAACATTATCCCTGATGGACCTGCCAGGCACACAGTATGTCTGGTCCTGGTGAATGACCTGCCCCATCACTTCCCTTAGTCTGTTAGGCAAGGCAAGGCAAGTTTATTTGTATAGCACCTTTCATACACAGTGGCAATTCAAAGTGCTTTACATAAGGAAAAAAAAATTAATTAAAACATTCCTGAAACCTCAGAAAGACTTCTTGCAAACATTTAGTTACAATTAAGAACATGAAATTCAAACAAAAGAGTTAAAAAAAAAAAAAATTAAGGACATGAAAAATTAAAAGAAATTATTGTAAAGTATAACCTACAATTTAGGGAATATGAAATTAAAACAAGAGAGATAAAAAATTAAGAACATGAAAACTAAAAGAAAATATAGTAAAATATACACTACAATTTAGAAGAGCATGAAAAACTAAAAGAAATATGGTAAAATGAGGGTAATGGCAAAAATTTCGAGCTCAATCATAGGCACAAGAAAAAAGAAATGTTTTTAACCTGGATTTAAAGATTTCTACATTTGAGGAACATCTAATATCTCCTGGCAGTCTGTTCCAGTTATATGCAGCCCAACAGCTAAATGCTGCTTCATCATGTTTAGTTTGGACTCTGGGCTCAACTAGCTGACCTGAGTCCATGGATCTAAGAGATCTACTGGGTTTATATTCTCTAAACATTTCTGAGATGTATTCTGGGCCGAACCCATTCAGTGATTTATAGACCAGTAGCAGCACTTTAAATTCTATTCTGTAACTAACTGGAAGCCAGTGTAGAGATTTTAGAACTGGAGTGATGTGCTCAGTTCTCTTCGTCTTAGTTAAAACTCTAGCAGCAGCGTTCTGAATGAGCTGTAACTGTTTAATGGTCTTTTTGGGAAGTCCAGTTAAGAGACCATTACAATAGTCCACCCTACTGGAGATAAAAGCATGGATCAGCTTCTCTAGGTCTTGTTGGCACACTAGACCCTTGATTTTGGCTATATTTCTAAGATGGTAGAAGGCTGTTTTGGTGATGGTTTTTATATGGCTGGTGAATGTGAGATCTGAGTCTATTAGAACGCCAAGATTTCGGACTTGGTCTTTGGTTTTTAGAGCCCGGGAACTGAGGTGTTCACTGACACTGGTCCTCTTTTCTTTGCTACCAAACACAACAATCTCTGTTTTGTCCTTATTTAACTGTAAAAAATTCTGGCTCATCCAGTTATTGATGTCCTCCAGACACTGACACAGTGAATCTATTGGGCTGTAATTATCTGGTGAGAGAGCCAGATATATCTGTGTGTCATCTGCATAACTATGGTAATCAATGTTGTTATCCTGTAGCATTTGGCCTAATGGAAGCATATAAAGATTGAACAGAAGAGGTCCGAGAACTGATCCCTGGGGGATTCCACATGTCATAGCCACCCTGTCGGATTCACAGCTGCCAATAGTGACGAAGTAACTCCGGTCTTCTAAATAAGACCTGAACCAATTAAGGACTGTTCCGGAAAGTCCAACCCAGTTTTCCAACCTATCCAGCAATATTCTGTAGTTGTTTAACACAGACACATCCAGAGTTCTCTTTTTTAGGAGTGGCTTAATGGCAGCTGTTTTCAGTGACTTTGGGAAAACGCCTGATTCTAGTGAGCCATTAACTATTTGTTGCAAATCAGTTTTTACAGAGTTAAAAATAGTTTTAAAAAATTCAGATGGCAGTATGTCGAGACAACATGTCGATGATTTAAGATGCTGAACTGTTCTCTCCAGTGTTTTTTGGTCTATTGTATTAAATTGTGACATAATAGTCATGTTATTTCTAGGTGTCTGTAGGGGCAGCATGGTTTCATCGTTTGACTGAGTGGCGTTGATGGTCAGTCTAATAGTTTGGATTTTTTCACAGAAGAAATGAGCAAATTCATTACATTTCTCTGTGGACAGAAGTTCTGGTGTGATCCGTTTTGGAGGATTTGTAAGCTTGTCGACCACGTTGAATAGAGTGCGGGTGTTGTTGATGTTCCTGTTAATGATCTTAGAGAAGTGCAGCTGTCTAGCCCTGCATAACTCCGAGTTAAAACTACAAAGGCTTTGCTTATAGAGATCATAGTGGATTTGAAGTTTAGTTTTCCTCCACTTACGTTCAGTGCTCCTGCATTCTCTTTTCAGAGCTATTACCATCATTGTGTTACGCCATGGTGCTTTCTGTTTGCTCAACGTTTTCATGACTTTTACAGGGGCAACCACATCCATGACAGTCAATATTTTCATGTTAAAGTTATCCAGGAGTTCATCAACTGACTCTGCAATTAAAGTTGGTGATATAGCTATGGCCTCCATAAACTGAGAACTAGTGCTTTCATTTATGCACCTTTTCTTAACAGAAACAGAGCTAGTTTGAGCATCTGGAGTGATCAGCATTTCAAAGAAGACACAAAAATGATCAGAGAGGGCCAAGTCCTTGACCATAACAGAAGAAATGTTAAGACCTTTAGAAATAACTAGATCCAGAGTGTGCCCTCGAGTATGTGTAGGCCCTTTCACATGTTGCAATAGACCAAATGTGTCAAAAAGTTCTTTGGTGTTATTGTCCTTGTTATTATCTAAGTGGATGTTAAAATCCCCAGTTATGATGAAGAAGCTGTACTCAGTGGAGATAACTGACAGTAGTTCAGTAAATTCATCTATAAAATGTGCAGAGTATCTTGGAGGTTTATAAATGGTTAAAAATAAAATTTCAAAATAAAACAGAGGTATTCAAAAGACATAAAATTGCCAAGTACAGTCTCTTTGCACTGGAATACATCTTTAAATAAGGCAGCTACTCCTCCACCTTTTCTACCACTTCGACACACATTCATAAAACTGAAGTTTGCTGGTGCTGTTTCATTAAGAACAGTGGCACTGCTGCCTTCTGCTAACCATGTTTCAGTTAGAAACAGAAAATCTAAACTGTAGGATAGAATTATGTCATTCACTAAAAATGATTTATTGGCTAGAGATCTAATATTAAGCAGAGCTAGCTTTAAAGGAACCACAGGAGCCCCTGGGACAGCCCGAGGTTGTCTTGGTACAGGTACGAGGTTAGACTGGTTGACTTGATATGCTGAATGCGTTCTATTCTTTCTATTTCTAATCAACACAGGAATAGAAAACATTTCAGACATACTGGGTCCAAGCTTACTCTCCAAACTGTTGTCAGTATCATATCTGCTATAGCAAGGACCCTGAACACATCACAACGTGTTATCATTGTTTTGTATTCTGAAGCCGCTATCAGTAGCACTCGCTGAACATTCTGAACTCTGTACAGCCAGAGGAGATGAAGTACAAGGCTGCTGCTGACGGTGTTGAAGTGGCCTCAGAGAACGGGGAGGGGGCTGTGGACAGGGGGGAAGGGGTGCCCTGCGCTTTTTGGGTGAAACCTGTGGACTGGCTGAGATGGAGTGTGAGAATTTAGTCCCAACACACACCAGCTTCTCCATTTTCTCTGTGAAATCCATATGTGGAGGTGATGTTGTTGAGAGAGAGAAGTTGGAGGATGATTGTGATGTCTCTGCTGTTGACTGCTGTGTCACTGCCTGATGATGAAGGTCATAATAGCTTTCGTCAAGAGTCAGAAACTCAGCCTGAGCCGTGTTCTCCAGTGATGGGGATTGTATGTTTGATGGTCCTTCATGTTGAAGGCAGGTGAGGGAGGTTGAGGATGCACGTATTGTGTCGAGTCAGTCCAAGAAGCAGATTGGTGGCGAAGAGCAAAATGGAGGTTGTCCTTTAGTGCCTTCACTCCAGTCTTGCTTAGGTGGGTGCCATCTGGGTAAAAAAATTCTCTGCGCCCCCAGAATAGATTAAAATTGTCAATATAACCCATACCTTTCAAACTGCAGGTTCTGCTTAGCCACATGTTGAGGTTGAGTAGCCGTGAAAACATATTAGATCCTCGGGCTAGGAGAGGCCCACTGATGAACTTCTGAGCAGTCAGCTTCTCAAGTGTATTAAACAGTTCAGTGAAGTTGTTCTTTAAGATTTCTGACTCCTCTCTGCGAATGTCACTTCTGCCCACGTGCAGAATAATTTGGTCGATCACTCCATGCTGGGAGAGAATGTTGGGAAGTTCCTCATTTAATTCCGAGACAGTCACATTCGGGAGACAGCATGTTAGCATTGATCTGCTGCCTATATTCTTGATGGCAGAGTCACCGACGATCAGAGTTTTCGGAGCGTTCTCTGCGTCAGCCGAGGGCCTCTGCTTAATCAGCCTCGTGTTTTTGCTAGCCCGCTTTGAGTCCCCTTTTATAGTCAGCTTCTCTGGTTTTGATTCGTTACCATTACCACTGGGGGTAACCTCGATCAGATTTCTGAGCGGTTCGAAACGATTCAGCAAAGGGATCGGTTTTTGTTGCGACCCTGCTATTTTCCCACGGGGTGCAATTGTGCTAGCTTTTGGAATAGTTTTAGCTTTCCGAGCCCATGATGAACAGTCTGGCGTGGAAGACATTAAGACAGCCACCTGCTGCTTTTGTGGTTTTGGTTTTGCTCCAAGTTTGTGCCACCGACTTATTCTCTCACATGGTTCGTTTCTGTTCCCCTGTTTTGACTGACTTCTGTCAAGCTTCGGGAAGTCTGTTAAGCTGTCTAGCCTTAGCTTAGCTGGTTGTTCTGTGTTAGATTTTGACTCACCCTCGAGTGATCTGGAACCATTTCTCCTATTCGTTCCAGGTAGGATCGTGAGCATTTTTGTCTCCAGCACAGCGATTTTCCGTAGGAGTCTGTAGCAGTTGGAGCAGCACGAAGAACCCGCTGTAGTGATAGGAGCCATGGTAGTCCTGATAACTGTGCCCGAGTTTAGTCTGACGGCTAGTGGAAAACTCCGTTAACTAAATGTCTAGTTTAATGTAGTTCTGTAATTCTGTGCCTTTCCAGCCGATCTATTGTCGGTGTCTACTGGTTGAGCTCTATATTTTAGAAATAAAAGATAAAAAATAACTAAAATAACTAAAAACTAAAAGCAAGCGGAGAGCAGACAGAAAGCGTGCAGCCAGAGCGAGCGTCAAGGACTCCCTGTTAGCCAGGGTTTTAGAGAAGATCTTGAGATCTATGCACAGAAGACTTACTGGCCTCCAGTTCTTAATGTCCTGCAGGTTACCCTTTTTAGGAAGCAGGGTGATGACAGCCCTCCTACAGCTCAAAGGCAGGGAACCATCAGCCAGACTCTCATTTAGTACGGCTAGCTAATCAGCACCCAGCTCCGTCCAAAAGGTCTTGAAAAACTCCACTGGAAGACCATCTATGCCTGGGGCAGTGCCACCCTCCATGCTCTGTAAAGCAGCATAGAGCTCTTGCCTACCAAGCAGCCTTTCCAGTATCTCACTGGAGCATTCTGAGACCCTCTGCAACCCTGCATAGAAACCATCAGCCAGTTCTCCATTTTCCCTGTAATCACTTCTGTACAGTTCAGCATAGAACCGTACAGCCCGCTTACGGATCTCTGTTGGCTCTGTCAGTTCCTCCCCGTCTTCAGAGCGCAGAGAGTGAATGAAATGGCTTTGACCATTTCTCCTTTCCAAACTAAAGAAAAACTTGGATGGGGCATCCATCTGTGTCAGGCTCTGAAAACGAGAGCGGACCAGAGCCCCCTGTGCCTTGACGTCCAACAGGTCTCTAAGAGCAGAAGTTTTAGATTTAAGAACTCCGACTTGACTTTGGTCTCTGGTGGAGTCCATCTGTCGTTGTATGTCTAAAATGTCTTTTTCCAAGTCTTTCATAGACTGAGTAATGTACCTTGAAACATTGAAGGTGTATTGTTGGCATAGTTGCTTTATTTGTACTTTTCCATAATCCCACCACTCTTGTAGGTCATGAAAACATTGTTTTTGCAATTTAAAACTATTCCTAAAAACAGTAAAAGCTTTTTTTAAATTCGTATCGCACAGTGGGGAAGTATTAAAATGCCAATAAGCACTCTTGGGTTTAAGATTTGCAATAAAGACGGAGCATAATACCATGCAGTGATCTGAAAAACCCACAGGAGTAATCAAACAACTTCTAACAATATTAAGGTGGTGCTTAAAACAATAAAAACGATCCAGCCTGGCCATTGTCACAAAACCCTCTCTTGCATGTGTCCATGTATATTGTCTAGTGTTCCGATTTAGAGCCCTCCAAACATCACACAAGCTGTGAGTCTTCAGGGACTCACGAAGAGCACGCTGGGATGCAGCATGAGGTTCAGAATGATTCCTATCTAGAGTGTCATCCTCCGTACAGTTAAAATCGCCCCCTATAAACAGAAATTCCTCAGAGCTGCACTTCTGCAGCGCTGTACTGACTGTGTTAAGAAAACCAACCCTTTCAACCCCAGTTGTGGGAGCATAAATGTTAAAAATAACAACCTTAAAAAGCTCAAACTGAGCACGCACCACCATACACCTCCCCTCTCATCACCTGCTCAACCTCATAAGCAATTGGCAAAAAGTGCTTCGCAAATAAGATCCCTACTCCACTACTCCACCTCTAGTTGAGCTCATATTGCTCAAAAGAACCTCCCCTTCAAACTCTTTTTTCCAATCTACTTCATTAGCCCCGTCACTGTGTGTCTCCTGAATAAGCATAATGTCAATCTTTTTCTGCCTGATGAGTTCATAAAGCAGTGCTCTTTTCTGTATGTCCCGTGCCCCATTCAGATTCAAAGAGCCCACCCTTATCGTACTCATAAAAATAAAAAGGTTGCACAACACAAGCAGTAACACAATAAGAGGCAGAAAAAAACTATGAGGTTTCAAATCCAGTGTCATTTTGAAGTTCAAGTTTCAGTTTTAACACAATTTTCTTTAGTCTATAAATTTCTTGTGCAGTAAACTGACATTCACCCTCACTTCTCATAAAAGTTTGTACTGAGTCAATAAAATGTTTGCGATCAGGGAAATATTCTTCCACCACGACACCTTTCATGTTCTTAGTTTTATGAAGAAAAGACCTAATTTTTTCAAAAGCATATGCACTCCTCCTACTCCGTTGACTTTTCACATCTAACAGATCACTGAGTCATCAAGGGTGCCAGAGCCAGAACCGGGGTTCTCTTTGTCCTTCTCGCTCTGTGCCTTCCCTTTTTGCCCACGAGCTCTAGCCCTCATTTTCCTTTTTCCCAATGGTATTCTGAAAACAGGGTCCTCCGCCAATGTATCTGTCTCCATTCCCTCCCCTTCCACAATCAGTTGAGCGGTATCGATAGCATCTAGTCCTGCCCCAGCTTCAGTAATGTTCTTAATCTGAAACCCAGAACACTCCTGCTCCATATGTACATTACTGTTCACAGGACTGTCTTCAGCAACAGACTCAACTGCTCCCCCCTCATCCCCATCCTGAGTCTGTACGTTTGAGGTTGCATCACTTTTGCAACTATCAACCCTGGTACCTATCTCACTGCCCCCTACTCCACTAGGCCCAGCCATCGCCTCAGCCCCCTCCACTGTTTCAGGGTCAGTCTCAGGCCCGGGCCCATCAGCAGTGCCGGCCGTACCACCACCCTCAGACGCAGGGCCAGAGGCACGTGAGGTGCCTTCACCTGCCTCTGAGGGACAAGAACGCCTTAAGTGCCCCTCTTGTCCACACCCAAAACATTTCATTGTGTCTGAAGTAGCAAAAACCACATACTCAAATTCATCAATCCTGAACTTAAATGCCACATTCAGCTCATCAATACCACTTTTTAAAAACATGAAAATTTGGCGTCTGAAACAGATGACATGCTTCAGCAGGGGAGATTTGGCACCAAGAGGGATTTTTCTCATTCGAGAAACGATCTGACCATAACGTGCTAACTCTGCAGTCAACACTTCATCTTTAATGAAAGGTGGGACATTGGACAGTGTAACTTTTTTTGCAGGACGTATGAGGGGCACTACAGGTGTGAATGTACCCTGAATAACAACCCCATTCTGAACCATGGTGTTAGCCTAGCTATCCTAAAAGATAACCACAGCACTGTTCATCCTAGAGGCAGACATAATACTGTCATACCCAACAACCTTTCCTACAGCCAAGCTGCACTCCTCCACTGAACATTTAACCCCGGGAGCGATTTTAATGCCATGTCTACGGGAAAGTTGTTCAAACCGAACTTTCTCCGTCGCCGCCATGGCAACTAGCAAAAAGCCGGCAGCCGCAACAACCGGCGTTACACACGCTACACGCGCGCAACTCGCGCTCACAACAACTACACCGTTCCCTGTTCGTGACACAATTTCTATTGATTATACCCAGCAAAGATAGAAAAGATAGAAAAAAGAAGAAACTCACTCACCCGGCAAACAGCCAAGCACGCTCGCTCACACACCGCTCACCCGCTCACACACTCACTTCCGCTCACGCGACAGAGAGAGAGACAGAGAGAGATAAGGCTATCAATAGCTATATAATAATTAGATGGTAAACACCAATAAATACACTGATCCACCTTCACAAACATGATGCTGTATCCATGTGGAAAAACTACAATGCTCAGATCGATTGGATCAGATTCATTGAATTCACACTATAGACACTAGTTCATCACTCTTTCACTCTTTTCATTTACAGCTATAACAGCATCCACTCCTTTGAGTTGACTTTTCACATGATTTAGAGTATGTTTGGTAGGAATTTGTGCTCATTCAGGCAAAAAAGGCATTTGTGAGATAAGGCGCTGATGCTGAATGAGAATACGTGTTAAAAGAATTGCAGTTAAAATTCCATTTCATCCCAAATGTGTTTATTGCTCAAAGCTCTGTGCAGGCTACTAGTGAAAACCACATCTTTAAAAATCTTGCTTTGTGCACAGGGACATCTGCCGATACCAATCAGATACCGTCTCCTCTTAAACAACTAAGCAGCAATAATACGTCTCAATGCACCATGGGTAAACTAGCAATGCTCAGACTGTGAAACAAATCTTCTACAGGAATAAATACTGAACCTACAACATCACACTTATGCAAAACTGCTGTTTTTTTACAGAGTATCGGATCGGTGTCAGCCCTAGTCTTTTATATAACTGATTTTAAACATACCTGTTAGCAATTGGTGTGGCTATAACCCTTAAACTCAGGAATAATGGGAGTGTCCACTTTTCTCATACAGTGTATGTAATAGTCTGACATAGCATTGATATTCTTATCAGCTATGAATTTTCCAGTCACAGTCTGAGCATAGTTGATGACTCCTTGACGAGGTTTCTAGCCTTAAAACTATAAAAAATACACAGAGAATAGAAGTGTGAAAGCAACTGTCATGTAACATGGGCCACCGATGGCCCACCAAAGCAGTTTATAAAACCCTGCTGTAAAGGGTTTGATTTTAAACATTTTAGAGCTTTGAAGCAGAAAGCAAGAGTACACAGTTGCCTTTTGTCTGCGTGTGTGTGCTGTTTAAAAAAGTAAATCTGGGAATTCTGGTAATGGAGCTCGATGTGGCTTATATAAGAGGAGCATCTTTGAAGCAGTTTCAATAAGGCAGCAGCCTAGTATTGTGAAATCTTCTCTACATCTTTTAGATAAAATCTTTAGATGTGTTTCTGATACTACATATTTCCAGTTGAGTATGTGATTATTTAGAACTGTATCTGGATATAGCTACAATATGCAGTCTGCTTAGCTACATGCAGAACAAAAGACACGAGAGAGAGAGAGAGAGCGAGAGAGATCAACTACGCTATTCAGAATCGCTGTCATTGTGTACAAATGGTTTCTTTTCTTTTCTAAAATTCTCAAAGCAAGTAACAGAAAAGCTTGCACCATATGCCTGTGTGAATGTAACTAACGATCATGTCTGGTTTTGCAGGGAGTACCTGGGCAAACAGCTGCAGTCAACAGAGCAGTCCACACCAGCTGTGGCTGCCAGAAGCTGAACTCTCGCTGTGCTCATACTTGCTCAAGTGATTGTGTGAACATCTCTAATTGCTTAGTCATCAATATGTCCAAAGAAATGAAAAAAATGTAAACCTGTAAGGTGTTATAGTGCATTTGTGTGCTCCAAAGCCCCAGTAACGACATCCTAGCTGTTCCAACAGAAAGCATGGTAAGAGAAGGTTTTTCTACAATGGACACAGAAAACCATTGTTTGCTGGTTGATCGGCTGACGGGTGTGTTTCATTTTCATATACTCAGACACCTCCAAGTCAGGTCCAAAAAAACTAAATTTAACGGAACATCATCATTCTGGAGTAGAATGAAGAACCAACAGAACAGTAGCAGTAATACACATTTTTGATTTATCTGTATCATTTCTTATATTTTTTCATGAATGTTAAATGCCACCAAAGGTATTATTGCTGCAATTTTAACAGTTGGTATGATGCCACTGCAGCCACTAAAAGATGCTGAAAGTAACAGACTGGTGGCTTTGAAATGAGATGATAACCGTCAACCGACAACCTTTGTGGTCTCGTCCATTATTCCCTCATAAAATAGAGTTAGTTAAGCTTTATGTCTTACACATGATAATTTTCAATTGGTGTTAACACTTGAAATTCTTTAGTTGCTGTACCAACTACTGCAGCCATTGCTAATCGGGGCTTTATTTCCATTGTGTAAATGTGTGTATTGTGTTTCATGATAAATGCTTAAAGTAGTTTCCATAGTGATTGATATTCAATGTTATTTATGTCTTATGAGTAATACAAGAATGCATTCCAATAAAAAAGTAACCTAATAAACCTATTAAAAGTTTAACCATGGCTCGGTAACAATGTTTTTGTCCTAACTTAACAGATGACTGAAACTCCTCTACATCATTTTTACTAGAACTTCTTTACATGATCAGTGAATTAAAATAATAATGAATTGTAATCATTTTTGCATTACAGAGTCCAAAATCATCAGGTGGTGTCACTAGTGGACATCAGCCATAACATTAAAACCACCTCCTTGTTTCTACACTCACTGTCCATTTTATCAGCTTCACTTATCATATAGAAGCACTTTGTAATTCTACAATTACTGACTGTAGTCCATCTGTTTCTCTACTGTTTCTCTACATACTTTTTAGCCCCGTTTCATGCTGTTCTTCAATGGTCAGGACTCTCCCAGGACACTGACATGGTGGTGGTGTGTTAGTGTGTGTTGTGCTGGTATGAGTGGATAAGACACAGCAGCACTGATGAAGTTTTTAAACACCTCACTGTCACTGCTGGACTGAGAATAGTCCACCAACCAAACAGCAAACAGCAGTGGGCAGCAAGCTGTGACCACTGATGAAGGACAAGAAGATGACCAACTCAAACAGGAGCAATAGATGAGCGATCATCTCTGACTTTACATCTACAAGGTGGACCAACTAGGTAGGAGTGTCTAATAGAGTGGACAGTGAGTGGACACACAATTTAAAAACTCCAGCAGTGCTGCTGTGTCTGATCTACTCACACCACCACCATGTCAGTGTCACTGCAGTGCTGAGAATGATCCACCACCTAAATAGTACCTACTCTGTGGTGGTCCTGACCATTAAAGAACGGTGAAAGCAGGCTGAAAAGGTATGTAGAGAAATAGATGGACTACAGTCAGTAATTGTAGAACTACAAAGTGCTTCTATATGGTAAGTGGAGCTGATAAAATGGACAGTGTGTGTAGAAACAAGGAGGTGGTTTTAATGTTATGGCTGATCAGTGTATACCCATCAGACATAACATTAAAAACAACAGCCTATTATTGTGTGGGTCCCCCATGTACAATCAAATGACCTCTAACCCGTTCATGCATGGACTCCACAAGACCTGTGAAGGTGATCTGTAGTCTCTGGCACCAAGACATTAACATCAGGTCCTGTACGTCTTGTTAGCTGTGAGGTGGGGCCTCCATAAAGCAGTTTGTTCAGCATGTTCCACAGATGCTTGATTGGATTGAGATTCAGAAATTTGTAGGCCAAGTCAGCCTCTTAAACTCTTTGTCATGTTCCCCAAACACGTCCCGTACCATTTTCCAGCTTATTATCCTGCTAAAAGAGGCCACTGCAGTAAGGATACCATTGCCATGAAGAAGGTGTATTTGTTCTGAAACAATGTTTATGTTGGTGGTATGGGTCAAAGTAACAGCCACATGAATGCCAGGACCCCAGGTTTTACAGCAGAACATTGCCCAGATCATCTCACAGCCTTTGTCAGCTTGCCTTTTCCCCCCAGTGCATCCTGGTGCCATATGTTTCCAAGGTAAGCAATGCACATGTACCAGGCTGTCCACAAGAAAATGACATGTACCCAGCTGTCCACAGCACATATGAAAGAAAATGTGATTTATTAGACCAGGTTATTTTCTTTTATTGCTCCATGTTCCAATTTTAATGCTCTGGTGCTCACTGTAGGTGCTTTCAGTAGTGGTGACCGGCATACACGGCAAAATACATTAGCATTAACTTTCTGTGGGATCAGATCAGACAGACTTAATTGGGCCACTTTTGGTAGGTAATGGACTGCATGCCAGGAACACCCTACAAGATCTGTAGTTTTTGAGAGGGTCTAAACCAGCGCTCCCCAACCTTTTTTGCACCACGGACTGGTTTCATATAAAATAAAATTTATAGACTGGATTTAAAATAGAATAACTACACTACTCACAAGACGCTGCTTCCACCTGGGGGTGATATGAGATGATAAACACCCGTGTGTTGGAAATGGAAGCAGTGTTTTTTAAGTAGGAAGAGATTAGTACATGGGAAATTAGTTCCCATTTAACCCTTGTGTGGTGTTTGGGTCTGTGGGACCTGTTTTCAATGTTTACCCAAAGAAAATGAAAATTTTAACCTCAGACTCTGCCTTTGACTCATTTTGTGTGAAGAACATATAAAATAACACATTTTTAATGAGTTCACAATGTACACCTCCCTACACATTTATATTACACTTGGTGTTCAGGTCCACTGCAGGAATAACAGTCTGTCCCTTTACTCTGTCCTACTACAACATGTCCTGCTGTGAGTGTGTGTCTTTGTGTGTGTGTGTGTGTGTGTGTGTGTGTGTGTGTGTGTGTGTGTGTGTGTGTGTGTGTGTGTGTGTGTGTGTGTGTGTGTGTGTGTGTGTGTGAGAGAGAGAGAGAGAGAGAGAGAGAAAGAAACAGACTGAGACACAGAGAGAGAGAAAGACAGACAGAGAGAAACAGAGACAGAGAGTGAAACAGACAAACAGGCAGAAAAAAACAGGCAGAGACAGACAGGAAGGCAGGCAGTCAGAGAGAGAGAGACATACAGAGAGACATACTGATACAGACAGAGACAGACAGACACAGCATACATGCATCAAATGAATGTATGCAACATACTGTACACACACAGTAAAGCTGACCCTCATGTGTTGTATAGACGAGCATGAATAGACTGTGTTCAATGGGACTGATGTGTAGACTGACACAGATACTGTATCTGTTCAGGCTAGTGTTGCTTACACTGACAGATGTTTTACATTTCTTAAGGTTGTTTTTCCAGCCATATTTTGATCGTGATTTGTCCTTTTTTATATTTTATCACAACAAAAGGATGGCACTGTTATTTATAAATATGATCCAACATAGGTGAATAGTAAATGTTAACCAAATATGCTGTCTTTATTGCTTGTAAACATCTTAAAGTAAACATCTGATATTTTGTATGTTAAATAAGTTATGGCTGTATTGATTTAAAAACACAATAATGACCCGCAAACATTGGCTGAGTAACAAAACTATAAACACCACACAAGGGTTAAATATTTGCTAATGAGGTGGGTCTAGAGTCATTTTTGTCTGAACAGACAGGAGGTCATTCCACCACTTTGGTGCTAGTACAGAGAATAGCCTTTATGTCTTGTCTTCCTTGACTTCTGAGAGATGGATCAAAATAAACCAGACCCAAGGCTTGAAGGTTATGAGGTACAGAATTGGGTTTCGATGAATGCTTTGAAGTATATCAGGGCTAATCAACAGGAAGCTAGTTAAGAGTGCACAGTGGTGGCGTAATGTGGCAGCACTTAGGTAGATTAAAGACCAGGTGTGTGCATCATTTTATGGTGAGATGTTTGCCAGATGTGTTGCAAGCTGTGCAAGATGTGCAATTATTTGTTATTATTTTAGAAATATATTTTAGAGTTATTTACTTTTATTATTGACTTATTGACTTTATTAATATCTACATTGTTATACACTGCGTGGCCAAAAAAAAGGTCACACACTCTAATAAGCCTTTAGCTTTGATTACGGCACGCATTCGCTGTGGCATCATTTCCACAAGCTTCTGCAATGTCACAACATTTATTTCTGTCCAGAGTTGCATTAATTTTTCCCCAAGATCTTGTATTGACACATCCAAAAGATTCTCAATGGGGTTCAGGTCTGGTCTCTGTGGTGGCCAATCCATGTGTGAAAATGATGTCTCATGCTCCCTGAACCACTCTTTCACAATTTGAGCCCGATGAATCCTGGCATTGTCATCTTGGAATATGTCCGTGCCATCAGGGAAGAAAAAATCCATTAATGGAATAACCTGGTCGTTCAGTATATTCAGGTAGTCAGCTGACCTCATTCTTTGGGCACAAAACATTGCTGAACCTAGACCTGACCAACTGCAGCAACCCCAGATCATAGCACTGCCCCCACAGGCTTGTACGGTAGGCACTAGGCATTATGGGTGCATCACTTCAGCCACCTCTCCTCTTACCCTGATGCGCCCATCACTCTGGAACACGGTAAATCTGGACTCATCAGATCACATGACCTTCTTCCATTGCTCCAGAGTCCAATCTTTATGCTCCCTAGCAAATTGAAGCCGTTTTTGCCGGTTAGCCTCACTGACAAGTGGTTTTCTTAAGGCTACACAGCTGTTTAGTCCCAATCCCTTGAGTTCCTTTCGCATTGTGCGTGTGGAAATGCTCTTACTTTCACTATTAAACATATCCCTGAGTTCTACTGTAGTTTTTCTACCATTTGATTTCACCAAACGTTTAAGTGATCGCCGATCACGATCATTCAAGATTTTTTTCCGACCACATTCCTTCCTCGAAGATGATGTTTCCCCACTGTCCTTCCACTTTTTAATAATGTGTTGGACAGTTCTTAACCCGATTTTAGTAGTTTCAGCAATCTCCTTAGATGTTTTCTCTGCTTGATGCATGCCAATAATTTGACCCTTCTGAAACAGATTAACATCTTTTCCACGACCACAGGATGTGTCTTTCGACATGGTTGTTTAACGAATGAGAAGCTACTCACTGCATCAGTTAGGGTTAAATAACTTGTTTCCAGCTGAAACATAATCACTCATGCAGTAATTATCCAATGGGAGGCTCTTACCTATTTGATTAGTTAAATCCAGGTGGTGAGCGTTTTTTTGGCCAGGCAGTGTACATTGTACTGTTAATTTGTGTATTTTTGTACTGAGTGCCTTGCTACCCCTTCGCTGCTGCAACACTGTGAATTTCCCCACTATGGGATGAATAAAGGATTATCTTATCCTATCTTATCTTAAGCTGAATGGTAGGAGAAGCCTGATAAGATAGTGTATAGTAGTGTGTAGTGTATATGGAAAATATGAGAGAATCAAGTATCAAACCTTGTGGGACTCTAGTTAAAAGATTGTTTTTTAGTAGATTTAGATTCCCTCTATCACTCCTGGTAAGAATGCTCTTCCAGGTAGGAAATGATCCATCGATTTCTTGTGTCTGAGGCTGCAACATTTGAATAAGGTTGTGAAGGATCGGAACTGGCAGCATGTCCTGAGTTTTTTAGTAACAGCCTCAAGGTCAGTTTCTGTGGAGTAAGCTGCTTTGAATCTAGATTAATTCTGATCTTGAAGGTCATTTTAGGTAAAAGACCATTGATTGCAGACCGTCTTTTTAAGGATTTTGGACAGGAAGGGGAGGAGTGATAAGACCAGAGATGATCAGTTGATGAGGAAAGTGAAGAGAGGAAGATCTAAGTAGCAGGGAGATGAGCTTGAATTTAGAAGCTGTGGAAGGTTTATTTATTTATTTTAAAGTAATTTTGTCATATAAAGGTCTAAATACAGTTGTGTTTTTTTTTTTATATATAAACCCCTTAATAAATAGTAATGTCACAATTAAATGGACCCATAGCATACAGACAAACTATATGGTCAAAACTATGTGGACTATTATGAAATTATAGGTACAACCCCAAATCAGAAAAATTTGGGACAGCATGGAAAATGCAAATAATAAAAAAACACAGTTTATTTGATTGCAAACAGGATGAACCTGAGATATTTCATATTTTAACTGCTCAACTTCATTTCATTTATTAATAAACATCCATTCCTGCATTTCAGGCCTGCAACACATTCCAAAAAAAGTTGGGACAGTAAAGCATTTACCACTTTGTAATGTTGCCATTCCTTTTCACCACACTTAAAATACGTTTTGACACCGAGGATACCAAGTGATTTAGTGTTTCAGCTTTTATTTTGTCTCATTCTTTCAGAAAAATGCATGAACATCCCTGGAAAAGATGACGTCATGAAGGCAGCATATGTTGCTCTAAGATCTCAATGTACTTTTCTGCATTAATGCTGCCATCACAGAAGTGCGAATTACTTTTGCCAAGGGCACTGACACAGCCCCATACCATGACAGACCCTGGCTTTTGGACTTGCTGGACTTGGAGTTGCTGATTACAGTCTGGATGGTCCTTTTCGTCTTTGGTCCGAAGCACACGGCGTCCATTATTTCCAATAAAAAGACCTGGAATGCTGATTCATCTGACTACAATACACGTTTGCACTGTGTGCTGGTCCATCCTAGATGCCTCCGAGCCCAGAGGAGTCGACGCTGCTTCAGGACATAGTTAACATAAGGCTTCTTTTTTGCACAGTAAAGTTTTAAGTGGCATTTGTGCATGTAACTCTGTATTGTAGTGCTTGACAAAGGTTTGCCAAAGTAATCCCTCACCCATGTGGTTTTATCAGCTACTGTTCTTGATGCAGTGCCGTCTGATGGATCGAAGATCACGGGCATTCAGCTTAAGCTTGCGCCCTTGGCCTTTACACACTGAAATTCCTCCCAATTCTTTGAATCGTTTAATAATATTATGCTCTGTAGAGGAAGAAATATGCAAAACCCTTCCAATCTTTCTTTGAGGTACATTGTTTTTAAACATTTCAATCATTTTCTCACACATTTGTTGACAAACTGGAGATCCTCTGATCATCTTTGCTCATCAAAGACTTTCCTGGATGCTGCTTTTGTACCAAACCATGATTACAATCACCTGTTGACATCACCTGTTTGGAATCATCATTATTTAGTTTTTACCTCAGTACTAGCCCTAAATTGCCCCCGCCCCAACTTTCTTTGGAATGTGTTGCAGGCCTGAAAAGCAGAATTGGAGGTATATTCACAAATGAAATTAAGTTGATCAGATAAAACATGAAATATCTTGGGTTCAAACTGTCTGCAATCAAGTTAAAGTCAAAGTAAATGTAAGGAACACTGCATTTTAATTTTATTTGCATTTTCCATGCTGTCCCAACTTTTTCTGATTTGGGGTTGTACAACAATGTTGTTTGGATTTTTAAACACCCCAAAGTCAGCTGAGAGGAAAAAAGTGCTTTAATCAAAAATATAAACCCAAAGCTGTTCTGCAATCAGGAACTGTTCACTGTAAAAAGGATAGAGGATGATTAACACATATTTTAATGACAAATAAGAGCTGTAGTCTCTAACTGTGCACCAGAAACATGTGCAAAAAGTTTGCTTAATAGACACACAAAGTCCATCTATATGAATGGTGTAGTTTTTAAAATGACCATTATTGTACAAGCCCTACAAGCCCTATTGTACAAGGAAGGATAAGTTATGAAAATCCAACAGGTTGGTGGACAGCCAAGACTCATTAATGCCATGGAGGACATGAAGGCTATAACGTCTGATACGGCCGACTGAAATACTACTTAAGTTGCAGATAATTTTAACAATGGTGGTATATGTGTCTCAACACAAGTGCCCACAGACACCATAACTGGACATTTTAGCAATTGAAGCAGGTTGACTGATTTATCAAATACTGCAGTTGGATGGCTGAGCATAAAGAGATGGCACCCAGATGCACTATAAAACAGTATATTAGGCAGCTGGTCCTCATATGGCTTATCATTGTATTTCTCCAAAGCAGGATCATTACATTAAATGTATTTTTAAATGAAGCATAGGCTGGCATGGTGTTACAGCTGGTAGAGTGGCCGATGCACAACAAATTAGGTGTTCATGACCTGGATTTGATCCTCTCCTTCGTGACCCTAGTACCTGTGAATAGGTTTGCACCCACTTTACCTGTCCATTAGGTAGGTCAAAAAATTGACCTCCACATGACCACCAGCATTTACAGCTGTAGAAGCACAGAAAAAATAATAAATACTAGGTTGGTGTTGGTGGTGCATTGTTTTGGAGACAAGTTCTGATCCTTGTCTCTAATTATACTATTACATATGACATGTTCTACTCTATTGGTTCCCTTGGTACCTACTTTCCTCCAAAAAGAATATGCAACAGGTGTATGCTGCTCTACAACCCCAAATCAAAAAAAGTTGAGACAGTATGAAAAATGCAAACAAAAATCCTGCAGTGTTTTACATTTATGTGTATTTGTTAATACGCATACAACCCCAAATCAGAAAAAGTTGGGACAGTATGGAAAATGCAAATAAAATAAAAATGCAGTTTTCCTTACATTTAGACAGGATGAACCTGAGATATTTCATGTTTTATCTGCTCAACAAACATCCATTCCTGCATTTCAGGCCTGCAACACCTTCCAAAAAAAGTTGGGACGGGGGCAATTTAGGGCTAGTAATGAGGTTAAAAAAAACTAAATAATGGTGTGATTCCAAACAGGTGATTGTAATCATGGTTTGGTACAAAAGCAGCATCCAGGAAAGGCTGAGTCTTTGATGAGCAAAGATGATCAGAGGATCTCCAGTTTGTCAACAAATGTGTGAGAAAATGATTGAAATGTTTAAAAACAATGTACCTCAAAGAAAGATTGGAAGGGATTTGCATATTTCTTCCTCTACAGTGCATAATATCATTAAAAGATTCAAAGAATTGGGAGGAATTTCAGTGTGTAAAGGCCAAGGGCGCAAGCTAAAGCTGAACACCGGTGACCTTCGATCCCTCAGACGGCACTG